>NW_025899965.1:0-21442 GCF_022539505.1 Lolium rigidum | reverse complement strand
TTAGTCTGGGGTCCCCACAGTTAGACTAGAATTGAGTTTAATCTTGAGCTAAGTCTCATCTACCTCTAGGCAGGCCCGAGCTCACAGGAGTGCGGCCTGTGCGGCCGCACAGGGCCCATAATTTTGGGGGCCCCCATATTCTGGTATAGGCCTACACGTGTATGGAGCAGGAAAAAAATCTGACTTGCTTTTGCCTGGCCATGCTCGCTCGTAAATGAAAAAGGCCAGCCTTGTTGGCCTTCCACGCGACCGAAGCAGGCAGCCGTCAGATCGTTCAATACGGGAAGACGCAGCGATCAGAGATGGGAGACGGGTTCTCTGAAGATGCCGACGCCCTGAGTCGCCCCTCGCCCAGTTCGATCGCTTCAAATCTTCAATCTTGCAAAGTGCTGCTAGAGTGCTACTGTGCTAGGTGCGTGGATTATCATTCTCTCATCCCTGCCTGAATCAATCCCTGATTATCTTCCGTTTGCTGGTTGGTGGCTGCTACGGTGTTGTGGCTGCTGCCCTAGCCCCATCTCGATCATCTATTAATTGAATTGTATTGTTCATCTTTTTTTGTAAATAGTCAGACACCATGGGGAAGCATCAATCCGGTCATAAAAACGCCAAAAAAAAGAAAAGGAAGAAGAGTTAATTCAATCTCAAAGAGGGGCCATGGAGAGATTTGTTAAAAGGAAGTCAGAAGTATCTTCGGATAACCAGTCGGTTGATCCTTCTAACCTTGCACTTGCTATTGTTCCTTACAGTGATCCTATAGAAAGTCAAACTGAGACTGAAAATAATGTTGAGGTAGAGGATGATCATATTGATATTAACATGAATACTTCACCGGTTGCGGATGTTGATGATTCCTAATAGCCCGATATATTTGATCCAAGATACTGGGTTTCTCTTGATTGTAAATAAATTGACATTTTAGCACAAAAGGGTCCAAGAAGAGACTTATCAATTAAGAAGGGTCCTAAAGATAGATACTCCAGAAGCTTTTCTGCACTATTCTATACTAGAGATCTATCAAATGGGGAGCAATGTGATAGATATTGGCTTGTCTATTCTAAGGAGCTCAATAGAGTCTTCTGCTTTGGATGGAAAATATTTACAAAAGGGCGTCGAAAAGGTCAGTTGGAAAATGAGGGTTGTAATGATTGGACACATCTCAACACTAGACTAAAAGAGCATGAGACAAGTGTGGATCATGTTTTGAATATGACCAATTGGTATGAGTTGTGTACTAGATTGAAAACACATCAAACTATTGATAAAGCTGGTCAGCGACAACTTGAGAAAGAACAGGACCACTGGAGACAGGTTTTGTTCAGAATTGTTTGTGTTGTGAAATTTCTGGCCAAGCATCATCTAGCCTTTCGTGGTAGTAACAGAAAATTGTATGAAGATAGCAATGGTAATTTCCTGGTTTGATGGAGATGTTGGCTGAATTTGACCCCTGTTACTCAGGAGCATGTTCGTCGTATTACAAATGAAGAAACTCATGCGCATTATCTTGATCATAAAATTCAGAATGAGTTGCTACACTTGCTTGCTTCTTCTATCAGGTATGAAATCATTAAGAAAATAAAGAGTTCAAAGTATTTCTTTGTCATACATGATTGTACCCCTGATGCAAGTCACCAAGACCAAATGTCTTTAATTATAAGATATGTGGATACATCTTCAAAGCATGTTTGCATAGAAGAATCCTTTCTAGGATTTTTAGATGTAAATGATACGACTGGACAAGAACTATTTGATGTGCTATAGAATTAACTAAAGCTTCTTGGTCTTGATATAAATGATGTGCGAGGGCAAGGTTATGATAATGGGTCAATATGAAAGGTAAAAATCAAGGGGTACAAGGGAAACTTTTGAATGTAAATCCTAGAGCTTTCTATTCTGCTTGTCGTTGCCATAGCCTTAACTTGACACTTTGTGATATGGCCAAGACACGTGGTAGAGCTAAAGACTTCTTTGGAATCATCCAACGCATCTATACAATTTTTGTTAATTCTACGAAGAAATGGCATATTTTGAAAGATAACATATCTGGATGGACTCTTAAGGCAGTGTCAGCTACACATTGGGGGAGTCGTGTTGAAAGTGTCAAATCTATTAGATTTCAATGTGCAGATGTGCAAATATTCGAGAGGCTCTATTTCAGGTACATATTCTTTATTATTATTGTTTAACATTGTATTTTATTTTGGCTTTGACTACATCCAACTATAACATTTATTTCCGTTCTTTTATTTCAGGTTTCTGAAACTGATAATGATCCTAAGACAAGCAAAGGAGGCTTTAGGTTTGGCAAAAAATGAACTTGGAGACTATGAATTTATAGTGGCAATAGTCATCTGGTTTAAGGTATTGTCTGTTGTTAGCTTAGTAAGCAAAAGCTTGCAAACTAAGGATATGCTTATTGATGTTGCTATTGAGAAAGTGCAAGGTCTTATGTACTTTTTCGAGGGGTACAGGGAAACTGGTTTCTTAGAGGCATTGGAGAAAGCTAAAGGAATTGCACTTGAGTTGAATATTGATGCAAAATTTTGTGAAAAGCGGGAAATTAAAAGAAAGAATCAGTTTCATTAGAACCCGGATGACACAAATATTGCCACACAGTCTGCGGAGGAATCATTTCGAGTCAACTATTTTATACCTCTTGTTGATCAAGCAATGTCCTCACTCAAAACCAGATTTGAACAATATAAGGGCTACCATAAAATCTTTGGTTTCTTATTTACCTCTGGAAAGTTACAGTCACTGGATGATGCTACCTTGAAATCTTCTTGTGAGAATCTCCAGGTTGCTCTTACAAAATATAAAAAAATTTGATATTGATGCCAATGATCTTTATGTTGAGCTGAAGTTTCTTCGAGAATTCATTCAAGAAAATATGGGGCCAATTGAAGTTTTTAAGAGGCATGATTGTCTTCCCAACGCAAGTATTGCATATAGAGTTTTATTGACCATTCCTGTGACGGTTGCATCAGCAGAACGAAGCTTTTCTAAGTTGAATTTATTGAAGTCATATATGCGTACTATGATGACACAACAAAGACTCAATGATTTGGCGACAATATCACTTGAGAGTGAAATTTTGGAGAAGATTTCTTATGAGGATATCATTGAAGATTTCATTTCAAAGAATCCCAAAAGAATGATGTTATTCAAATAAATATTATGCAACCAGGAGTTGACTAGGTATGATTCTTAATATATCCAATTTTTATGTAAACTATTATGACATAGGTAATATATTTGTTGAATATTTTAAATTTAGTTGTACGATAGAGCCCCGATTTAGAACTTCGCACAAGCCCTGCCTCTAGGAACCCTAATTCCTATGTAATCAAAGCCGCTCTTGTTGAGATTTGGATACTTGTGTGTGAATTTCTAGTGTGTTCCGCTCTCTCTCACACATCTGTGTTCATCTCCATCACCGATCACTCAATCGGAGTTCTACCTCGTGGTCTCTTCCGGGTGATTCTATCGGTGTGGTCAATCGAGCCACGGTAGTGAAATTCGTTTGTATCGGGTTGGTGTGCGTTTGTGTTCTTCGTGTTCATCTCGTTCTTCGTGTGTTCCCCTTTCCCCTCCTCCTCTTTGGGTCAAATTCTTGAGATTGGGCCAAACCCTAGACCCTAGGTCTCATCATTCACTATCCCCCGCAATGCATCCCCCGTCAAGGGAGAATCTCTGGGAAACACCTATCAATCGACAACTGCAAAGATGCATACTAATTAAGTAGACAAACAATATATAGAGCTTCACTTTTTATTTTTATGTAACTCGTTAATTTGAACGGGGCTGTGTGCATCTATGTTATATATATAAAAGTGTGTGTAATGCTTAAATTTAAGTAATAAAACACTCGTTGTACCCCCCCCCCCACTTGAACCCGAGTTCCTCTAATCTACCTCCTCAGAAAGGACCGAGAATCAAGAACCTTGGGAGCCAAGCGAATCACGATGCGTAGAATGTGAGGATTTAGCCGCCCGTCTAGAGTGAATCACGATGGGTAGAGTGTGAGGATTCAGCCACCCGTCTCAAGTATGAGACGTCCTTTGAAATTAGGGAGAATTTCACTTACCGGCACCTGCACCAACTAAGGATGCACATCGTCTTTTAAGCATGACTAGGAAGTGGGCGGCGCGGCGCACGCCGCGCCTGTGGGGTGGTACCGATACCTGTAAGAGGCCTCTGTCTTTGTTAGATTATGCAAGGAGTGCTGAACATAGAAATGGAGTTTTCTGAATTGGTGTTGCAGGCTTGCAGCGATGGCCAATAACGCGACCGTGGTTTCCCTGAGTGTTGTGCAAACCTGAGATATTGCTACCATAAACAGTGAGTTGCTTGCAACTATTTTACAACATATAAGCTGAGTAGTATATATACTTGCAACTATATTAGCTGTTGTTTTACATTGCAAGAAGAAACAACCGGCACTACATTATACAAAACGTAAGGCTGCTCAATTTTTTTTCTATCGACCTGCTCTTCTCTCAGCCAAGCTAAGATCTTGAAACTTGTTGAACTTTGCATACAACTTGTGAAGAGGAGGCTTCCCTTCTCAACTTCGAAGTTGCAGATAAAATTGTAGCCACTCTGTTCCAAAATATGTGCCTTACCAACTTCAAAGCAGGAGTCAGCCTGGACCAGTCATGGTGGAAGACAATTTGGCATGTACATGTACCATCTTTGAAAGAATATCTGGATCTTGAGCAATCCGAGGGACGTCCATATTGTAGTACCATCTTTACATGTAACAGAGATGTTTAATTTACGCACACAGTCACACACTTGGAAATCTTTGATTTTCTACTAAATAAATGACTCGTGAAGAGATAACCCTTTGTCCAGCCTTGACCGATACCATGGGTCAGAAGTTCATCAATTAAATTGTCTAAGTAATCAAAACCATTTGAATAGATAGCGCCTAACCATATTCATAGAATGGAAAAAACCAAATCAGTGAGACATCAACCAAATTTTTCCGACACATATAGTGGTTCCACCGATATCGTTGGCAAAGCCTTACCGGGAATAAGTCGAGGCCGGACAGTGAAACCCCATCTTGCTGCCTACGCATTTGTACGGCTGAAGGTGAAAAATCAGATTATACTCTCAAAAATAGTATGATGGTATCATTGAAATTCACCAGAGAGTAATCATGTCCGTGAAGGAAAATATGGTATATAGGTTATACATTCCCTTCTGATTAGATTTTCTGAGTACTCCGTTGTTGAGTCCGAGAAAACTCATGCTGAAGAATAGCATAAGAAACATGCATAGTGAAATTTAACTGTAAATATTTGAGATGCTGGTGTAAATGATAGAGATGAGTGTGACATGTTTCCCACCAACTTTCCTGCTACCCACACCAAGTGGTAAATACTGGACAGACTGTCAGCAAATT
Source organism: Lolium rigidum (assembly GCF_022539505.1). Taxonomy (NCBI): domain Eukaryota; kingdom Viridiplantae; phylum Streptophyta; class Magnoliopsida; order Poales; family Poaceae; genus Lolium; species Lolium rigidum. The sequence continues at coordinate 16,029 of NW_025899965.1, read as the reverse complement.
ATAAAGCAAGAAAAAACACTCTCTAGAACAGCAAGAAGAAAACTCTATAGATTTTAACCATTGGACGCATTTCATTCGCAAAAAAAAAAGCATTTCTTCAACTTATTTACAGTTTTCTTATTCATATAGAGAGCCAGAAGTGCATATGCAAAAATGCAGTATGCTCACTTTATAAAGTACCTTTTCAGTAGTGCCTAGCTTCCCTGTCAAAATGCATGGCCTGTTAGAAATATTGAGCTCCAGTAGAAGGATGAACCCTTGGCTGTCTGCTTTTTCTTGTTTTTGTGCAATTAGCTGTCTCTGAGTTCTATTGGTGGCCTTGTAAAACTAATTCTTCCCATGATGCCAAAAAGAGGAATAAATAAGAGACAATCTGGGTGTGCTTTCTTTGGAACGGAAGAAATACCACAAGAAGATAAGTAGCAGGGATACCTAGATGCTCATAACAATGGAAAATAAAATATTGTACATAGAGGAAATGATAAATAAGCTGGGAAAATACAGTGTGCCTATAAAAGCAGAAGTAGAACAATTTAAATAGCAGAAAATTGTAGAAGACTACCTCCTGTTCTACAATATTGAAGCCTAACTCATATATATTCTGTCTTGTTTGGTGGTCCCTGTTTTCCCAAATGGGAGCAATACGTGCAAGGATTTTGACCAATGAAGCCTGCATACTTTTCCTCCCTTGACCAATACATAAGTGGAATTCCTTAGTACATATCGGCTATGCAGCAAAGAGTAGGAAGCGGGCAATGAAATCTAGAAGATCTAATTTTTTTGCAGGAAGTGCAGAGATGACAGGGGTAGAACAAAACAGAGAAGTACAGGTCGGCAAACTACATGGCAATGGATGAGGGCTTAACGATTATTACGGAGAACTGAATGACAGGCTACCCTGATTCAACTCTCAAAGTGTAAGCAGCTGGACCTGTATGTACACCAGCTCTGAAATCCCAAGCTAACTTTGCACGAGTCACACATAAACAGTAAAAAGTGAAGAGACTTAGCAAAACAGAACTTACCGGATTCATGTAGCATAGCTCAATATCATGTACGGCACGAGTACTTCCCAAGATTTCAGCTGCAAGTGCGAAATACACATGGTTCAATGTTGGGAACAAACAATGATGATAGCAGAATCGCTGAATAAATATGCAAGCAACTACGAAATCAACAAATTAACTCGGAGAATACCATGCATATACCTACTCTCCAATCTACTGAAATCTATTGGAACTGGAGGGGGAGAGAGATAAAGCAATACCTCACCTGATGCGCTGCCCGTGCTCCACATCATCATCATCCATCTAGTTGCCAAATTCAATATGTCCTGTGCAGAAAAAAAAAATCCCCAAAATTCACAGGAAAAACATGAACTGAAAAGGAGAAGCATGTGCAAGAAAAAGAAGAACGAAAGATTTTGACAGCGGAGAGGAGATCGAGTGGCTTCGCAGCATCCCCATGCTCGTCAGCCGTCCCGCTCTTATAAAAGTGAAGAGACTTAGCAAAACAGAACTTACCGGATTCATGTAGCATAGCTCAATATCATGTACGGCACGAGTACTTCCCAAGATTTCAGCTGCAAGTGCGAAATACACATGGTTCAATGTTGGGAACAAACAATGATGATAGCAGAATCGCTGAATAAATATGCAAGCAACTACGAAATCAACAAATTAACTCGGAGAATACCATGCATATACCTACTCTCCAATCTACTGAAATCTATTGGAACTGGAGGGGGAGAGAGATAAAGCAATACCTCACCTGATGCGCTGCCCGTGCTCCACATCATCATCATCCATCTAGTTGCCAAATTCAATATGTCCTGTGCAGAAAAAAAAATCCCCAAAATTCACAGGAAAAACATGAACTGAAAAGGAGAAGCATGTGCAAGAAAAAGAAGAACGAAAGATTTTGACAGCGGAGAGGAGATCGAGTGGCTTCGCAGCATCCCCATGCTCGTCAGCCGTCCCGCTCTTATCGCCTCGAGGCCATGGTCGACGCGGCCGTCCCCACCGCCGATGTACCCGTTTTTGGGTGAGAGAGAGGATCAGAGGAGACTAAAGAGATAAAATCGAAGGGAAGAGGGAGCGGTCAGTCAGACACGGGCTCCCAGCGGCGTAGCCAGGCGATTGACGGCCTCCTTCCGCCGACGTCGGCAGCCCTCGAGCTGGCTCCCACGCGAGGCGATGCCCCGGCGCGGCTCCTCCAGTACGGCTTCGTGAGGCATCTGGCCGTGATCATGGCAGCGGATGGCGGGACGGAGATGCAGGACTTGGCCCCTGGGTCATCCCTGCCGAGGCGGCGGACGGCCGGACTGGCGAAGGCCCTCAGAGACGCCGGAGAAGCTCCCATGGGGTCTCTTGATGGAGATTGGGAAGGGAAGAAACCAATGGGGAAACTCGTGAGAGACATGGGAAATAACAGGGACAGAGTATGTGGGCCTCCGACGGACACGCTGGTCGATCCCAGAATTTTCTGTTCGTTCGGTGGTGATGGGCCGTAATCACCGCTTCGACCATGTGAAATAAAACACACGATGGACACGCATCAACGGAAAGAACGGGAAATAAAGCTAACGTGGTGATGTCTGATTGGACAAAATTGCTTTGTGAACAGTTACCAAACCGTTATGGTAAGAGCAAACGGGTTCAGCTTTGATATATAGTAAATATGAGTGCCAGGATGTTTCATCTTGGTTAAATACCCAGCCTGATTCTAAGAAGAATTGCGTAAGTACCAAGATAGTCTGGTCGTCGAGTATGAATCAAAACTAATATGTGTTCCTGAGGATTTGAATCCAGGCGTTAGGTTTGTACATCTATTCCCGTAACCACTTGAGCTAGGCTCCTAATTCCAACTATATATACAAGTAGGAGACCACTATTTATCTTCTGGTCACCGCTAAGAACAGAGCAATCAGCAGTCCAAACATGGAGATTTGTACATGCACAAAAAAACTGACATGATCTATCCGGCTACGGCCAGTCTTGCTTGCTCCCTCTTAAGTAGCGGCACGACTCCACACGACTCCACAGAAGACGGAAGTTGGTAATCTAGTGCAGTTGAGATGGAAATGCTTTGGTGCATGCGAAATGGGCCAATATGATATCACAGCCGTTGCATGGCATATGTATGATCATCTGTGGGGTCCGCACATGTGCCTACCCATATGACTATCCATATGAGAAGATTCCCTTCTCTAAATACACTATTAATTGAAAAACAAGCACAACTTTCACGTAACAAATGCAAATGTTTTTGTTTGCATATTTGACTTCTCGGCGACGAACTCTTCGAAATGAGTCTAATATTTAATATTTTACAATATATTCTGTGAACTAGATCTATAGAGTCCTCTATTATTTGCGCATGTAATCCCTATGTCAGGTTCATGTAGTCCTACGAAATGTCATGCTAAATTTATAAAGTCCTTGTTAATTTGTTTATATGGTACATGCACTACTGTCAAGAGTACTGTTGATTTTACACACATGATAGTTGTAGATTCTTCATGTGAGATCGTGTTGAACCGAATCTCGAGAAAGATGAGTAGTACTGTTGATTTTACACACATGACGGTTGTAGATTCTCTTTTTATGTGAGGTCGTGTTGAACCGAATCTCGAGAAAGATGAGAAAGATGAGTAACAACAACCGTTGTGATATCAACTTCACCCCATTTCACATGCACCATCTGCTGGTCGATGTTGAGATGCCGTTGCCATCTCCATAGTCTGAGAGGTCGTTGCCTCTTGGACCCCCTGCTGGGATGAGTTATCCAGTTCTGACAACGGCGAGTCCTCCGGTGAAGAAGCGGCGTTCATCTCCGAGCTGAAACGCACGCTGAACGGACTCGCCCCGCTGCTCCTCGGGCTCTCTCCTGTCCATCTCGGCGTCCGTTTCACGGACTCGCCGACGCTCCTCACGGATTCCTCGTTGTACCTCTTGAAGGTGGGGGACCGGAGGTCCTTGGTGTCAAAGTGCTGCAGCCAGGCGCGTAGCCTCCACAGCGGCACGCTCCCAGAGTCGGCGGTGGCCTCCGCTGCCAGGAGCTCGTGGCGCTCACGGTAGGCGAAGGTGGCTAGGTAGACGAGGAGCATGAAGCTGGAGGCCACGCCGGTTAAGAGGAACAGCCCGCCGAACTTGCGGAAGCTTAGGCTGGATGAAGCGCTGGGGCTGAGGCTGCTCGCGCTCTGGCAGGTAGCTGTATCGCCGAACCATGCCTTCTCAATCTTGGTCATCTTCTCCCCTTCCGCCAACGTCACTATCCCCCGCGACACATCCCCCGTCAAGGGAGAATCTCTGGGAAACACCTGTCAATCGATAACCGCAAAGATGCATGCTAATTAAGCAGACAAACAAGCAGGGATGCCAACCATGCGGTGATCGATTGCATGTTTTTGAACGGTGTTGCACTTACAAATCCGAGGCCGTCGGTCTTGTAGATGGGGCCGACCATCTTGTAGCCTTCGCAGTACTTGGACAAGAAGACCTTCAGGTAGGGGATCTCGTCGAACACCGCTGCGATTCCGCCGTTAGCTGGGCCTCTCGACAGCGCGTCTGCGATCTCATCCTCCGTCTTGTATGTCCTCAGCCTCCGCTCATCGAAGCCCATGCTTACCAGGGAGTCTTTGATGAAGCTTCCCTCCTGGTACCCAATGTCGTGGTGGCGTTTTTGGAGCTCCCTCACGTCGGTGGTCACCGTCGGCAGGAGCTGCTGAACGGTCAGCATCGACGCCAGGCTCGCCGTGTAGCTTGATGTCAGGATCAATACCACGAACACCCATATGATCAACAGAAACCTCGACAGGTTACTCTCTAGCCTCTCCTCTGAAATCGATAAAATTAGATGAAGCCATCATCCAGAAAAACATAGAACAAGGAAGCTAGCTGCGATTAATCCTACTCTGTGAGAAGACGAGTGTTGAGAAGGAGAAGTAGAAGATGAGGCCGAACTGCTGCCACGGCGTGCCCCGGAACTCGGGATTGATCCGGTGCTCAATCACCCACACGACGAATCCGGTGAAGCAAAAGAAGGCGAAGCTGGCAAGCCAGAGGCCTCTGCTCATTGGACTCACGAAGAACCACATGGAGCTCGTCCCCTGCACTGCTACAACCATTGACCACCCCGACTCTGTGAAGGGCATGGTGAAGTCCGCGTCGGCCATCCTGCTTGCCCTGATCGTCACGTCTCCGACGACAATGTCGACTTCCTGCAAGTGTAACAATCAATTAACTACATATCCACCTTTTGAAATCGGTTGACGGTGGGGTGGTAGTTTTGTTGTCATGGTAAATGGTACTGACCTGATCTCGCACCATGTCCACAAGCTTGGTATAAGAGTTGGAGCTAACATTTTGTGGCACGTACTGGTAGCTGACTGGATAGGGCAAATTCTTCATTACCTCGTCGAACACGTCGATGCAGTAGCCCGTGATCTTTGTCTCGCCGGTTGTCAAGTTCTCTGAGACGTCCACGAACTGCTTGAACCCGCGCTTCACCGGGACGGCAACTCTAAGCATCCGCCCGTTTGGCGACACGGTCCAGCCTTTCGGAATGGACCGTGGCTCGCCTGGCCAGAGGATCTGCTTCAGCTTCAGCGCCTTGGAGCTGTCAGGGTTCAGATCTTGCGAGATCCCGGACTCCGGCGTCCAGAACCCGACCGTCCTGGCTCCTTTGCCGATGATGTTCATCACCTCGTACGCCTGCAGCTGGAGCTGCCCGTCTACCAGCTTGAACTTGCCGGCTATCCCGTCGAACGTCGTGGCGAGCACGGCCTTGAGGAGCGTTGCTCCGGTGGCCGACACCCCGAGCCGGTCCAAGTCTGTCAGTGCCGTGCCCTGCTGAGGTGTCTGGAACGCCGGGCTGGGGACACCGGCCGCCTCCACGGCCGAGGCGATTGCCCATGCCGTGTCGTACGACCAGAGCCTCATCAAGGTTGAGTCCACGACATCCGCGTCGCTCGGGTTCTCCAGACGTGACCTCTCCCTAAGCCGTGCCGAGAAGTTCTTGACGTCGTCCGTCAGTTCCACGTAAGGCTGAAGGCTGACGACGCCTTGCATAGCGTCGACGTCCTCGGGGCTGAGCCTGTCCATGAAGCCGCCGACGCCATCCGTGGCGACCCAGACGTACTCCTCGGACATCATGCCGGCCTTCTTCGCCCGGCGGAAGACCCGCGCGGCGAGAGGATACAGCATGTGCACCACGAACACGCGGGTGGGCATCGCCATCAGGCGGTAGAGCACCGCGTCGATGCGGGCGTCGTCCGCCTCGCTCGGCACGGACGCGCGGTCCATGATCTTGGTGCTGACGCCCTGGAGCGCGTCGGCGAGCGCCGGAAGGATGCCGGCTCCGTACGGCGAGTCCTCGTACAGGACGGCCGCGGCGCGCCAGTTGAAGGCGCCGAGGACGGCGGCGACGGGCGCCGTCTGGAAGGAGTCGTTGGCGGTGGTGCGCACAAAGAAAGGCGTCTGCGCCGCGGACAGCTCCGGGGAGGTGGCGGAGTAGGATAGGACGGGGACGTGGGCTCGGTCGCCGATGCGGGACACGAACTCGGCCTCGGCCGAGGTTGGAGGACCGATGATGGCCTGCACCTGCGCGTTCTTGATCAGGTCCACCGCTGCTTCAACAGTAAGTTCAGTAACATGCCGCGCTCTGAAGAACACAATTCAACTAGTTATAAACGAGCGGAGCGGGCGGCGATTAAGCTTACCAGCAGAAGCGGCGCGAAGAACGTCCCCTGCAGAGTCCCTGAAATGGAGCTCCACCCTCGTTGCCGAGCTGGGGTGCGCGGCGTAGTAGTCCTCCACCGCCATCCTAATGCCGGTCCGCCGCCTGTGCCCAACCGGCGACGTCAAGTCCAGGATGACGCCGACACGGACCTGCGACGGCGCGTTCTGCGCGGTGGACACCTGGACCTGGTACGAAATCAGCGCAGCCAATAGGACGACAAGGAAGAAAGAAGAGCGTGGATGCAGCAGGTGCTTCGCCATCTCTCTCGCTCGCTGCATGTACCGAGAGCACCAGACAGCCAACGCCATGTCAGTGCACTGCAGTGAGCTCTACCGCCGCATGGTATTTATAAACGGCTTCAGTTCAGGGCCGCGCCGTCACACATCGATCAAAGAATCGTCTACTACTAAGAGATGCCGTACGAGCGTCGTCAAAAAAACTAATCTGCTGCAGCGTCAGCGTGTACGTGGCAGGGGAGGAACCAGTCTAGGAGTCGCGTGACCAAAGACAGACAGGAAAACCCGAGACCAAAGACATGCTACGCTTTCTTCTTTAATTTATAGGATTTGCATAGAAATTGTGTAGGATTTAGATCTCACAAAAAAATTGCTACATAAGTTGTTTGATTCATATGAACCTAATTTATAGAAACTAATTCTATACCAATCATGTAGTACAAATCCTATAGAAAAAAATATTAGGTCATACCTCATGAAAAAAAATCATTTATCACAATCAAACACACTTCATCTTTTTATAGGATTTAATTACGCATGAAATTCCAATCTTACACTTTTTTATTCCTATGTTTTCTTTTCTTTCCTATAAATCAAAGGAGCCCCTTTTTTTATTCCTGTGTCTTTTTTTTTGCGAGAAATCCACCAATCTATTAATAATCATCAACAGTAGTACAAAATAACCCAAAAAGTAAAGAAAATTACAAATTGGTATTCGGACCACCTAGCGACGACTACAAACACTAGCACGAGCCGAAGGCGCGCCGCTGTCCTCGCCCCTCCATCGCCGGAGTCAGGCAAAGCTTGTCGTAGTAGAGCTTGTTGTAGTAGACAGACGGGAAATCATCGTGCTAAGGTCCCAAAGGACCAGCGCATCAGAGCAGCAATCATCGCTAATGATGACAACCGTAGATCGGAAGAGACTATCATGAAACCACACCAACAAACATGAAAACCGACCAGATCCCAGCAGATCCGACAGGCACACAACTCCAAGCGCCCTCCGACAGCGCTAGATGCACCACCGGAGCGAGGATAGGACGGGGAGGATCTTATTCTGACTTTAGGATGTAGCCGCCGCCTCACCATCCCAAAAAGGAGACTGAAAAGCAAACTAAATTAAGAACGAAAACTCCCCGCCGACGAGGGACCGTGGTCCACCACACCTCCAAGACCCCAAGGCCACCGGAGGCGGAGCGGACCGGCGGTATCACCGGCGAGGAGGACGGAACCCTACATGGGTTTTTTGCCTTTTTTCAGCCGCCTCCTGGTTCCCTGCACCGTACTGGTTCGGGTCTTTTATTTCCTGTGTCTTTGAATAGTAAGATCTCATTATGGGTTCATTTATACTCCTTCCCTTACATAATTCTAGTCGTGATTTTAATTTGCAATACGGAATTTGTTGTCTAAGAGTATCTTCAGCACCCTTGGAGAAGATCTAGTGTTCTTTGACCTAGAATTTTTCATAAAAGAATTGAATCATAGTTTATCTAAGCCATTGTTTCTCTGCAGTGTTATTGAGAGAAGATCATAGAACTTTTACATACTTGCCCTTGAAGAGGATGCTTGTTTTGCAGAAAGTCAACTTGAGCGGAGAGAATCCCCGCGAGTACTAAATTGTGTGGATATCTACTTCCGTTGTTAATTATGCAAAGAACTTTCTGGTTTTAGTGTACAACTAGAAGAAGCATACTGTGATGTATACATAATTGATATGAAATTAACTTCAGCTCCCGGACGCACATATATATAGAGAGAGGAAAACAAACATCACAATGTTATAAGATACCGGAAAACATTTGCCCGTATATATCCACGTTCTATATGCGCACGTAAAGTTTCGTGAAAACCGAATTTTCTTGTGGGCTATTTACAAAGACAAAAGAAGTTTTGTGTATAGACTCATTTTAGCATCAAATTTTATCATTTACGCAAGCCACACAATGTTTTTTGGGAAACGACTCTCCGAGCACGTAGGATGTGGAGATGTATTTGCGGTTTTAGTGGAATTTTTTGATATCACAAAATGCGCAAAAATACGTTTCAATCAAAGACAGCACATGCATCTGAAAGCCCAAAGGCCGGTCTTATTGATTGACACACACAAGAACGACTGAGATTTACCCCTTCATAACTAAGAGCATGATGATCTTTTATAACTGATTTCTAAATAATTACTCTGTACATTAGCCCTGCACAAACCTTTACAGCCCAATTGCATATGCGCGGATACATACATGTTGGTCATTTGTACGTACGAAACCTCTACGGTTTTAGGCGCCGGCTCAAACATGTTTGTTTTTGCTGCCAGACAGTCCGATCACTTGTCCGGCAAACAACGAGTGGACAGATAAAAATACAGGGATGAACAGACATGTCCGTCCCAACACGAAATAAAATCACGGAAATAATAGGAGCTGCCTGGACTTGTGGCCGACGAGGACGTAGGAGCCGACGACTTGGAGTGGATCGTGGCTGGCGACGACAAGGGGACGCACGACTTCAGGAGGACTTGGTGAAGATCGGAGATGGCCGCCCGATCTAGTGGTGATCAAGAGTTGAAGATAGCCAGAATTGATGAATGGTCGTCGTCGAGGAGCACTGGAGCAGAGACGTGAGAGCGACCGCGTGGGTAGGGCAAAGCGTGAGTAGTATACGTACGTGCGGCTGGCTGAAAATACGGTATGCCATATGTAGACGTACATGTTGTAGATATGGGATTGGGCGGGCTAATTTAATTTAATCTATTAATCAATTGATTAGGGCTAATGATCACTTTACCCTTGATGAGTTCGGGAGAGGGAGTGTACCCAAGCACAAGCCTTGACATACAGACATACAGTAGACCAGTGTCATCATATTTGTATGCCGCTTCTTGGCAGCTTGGTTGACACGGTATGTCGAAAAGACAACGACGTAGTATCTTGGTAGAAATTTTATCTTGGTCACTTTATTAACGGTCACTGATGATACCAGTACGTATTCATGAATCTCCAAGAAGAGAGACCCGCAAAGAAAAAGGCATATATGCATTTTACGGAGGTGGGATGAAACTTCCGTGAACTTCCGACTGCCAAACTCTTGCTGATGCTGGCTGATTAAATCTGCTTCATTTGATTCTTTTGACAAGTAATTAATTGGTTTTCTATAAGCCCAATCAATGTCGCTGACGCGAGTGGCGAAAATTGAAATAGACGCATTGCAGTGTCAAAGTGATTTTTCTAAAACAAATGTCAAAGTTATTGCCACGTACGTTATGGCTGAAATGATGAGTCGTTACAGGATTACAAATAAAACGTCATAGAAGGAGACGGTAATATTATTTAATGATTTTTTAGGGTGGAATATTATTCAATGGTTGCCCTTGCATGCAAAGATAGTCCAGGTTTCTAGGCAAGTTCAGATAATGTACATAGTCAAGTTTATTTAATAATCAGAGCAAATATGTTTACAGACTTACAAATGAAATGTCAGAGAAGGAGATTATAATAATAATGTCACTTCTCATCTAAAACTTGTTCCATGCATTGTTTTGGCTCTGTTGTTAAAATGCCACTGGCTAGTTGCCTTTATGGTGTTCTGGATGAACTACACAAAACCAGCACACCACTACTTCATGAAGCTTATAGTAATTTTAATTTATCCTGATTTTTGGGCTTTTCTTTACTCAATGGTAACTTTTGATCTAGGTATACACAAAATGCCCAGAATGGCTGTTTCAAAGCAATCAATTCCAAACATGATAGGTAAGGTCCACCCATCGGCTCCCATTGGGGCACTGACATGGAAACAACGATGAAGTGGTCATGGACCCCACTAGTTAGCTTATGCTCTTACTCCGTTCCTCTTCTTCTCTCTCTACACTTGAGGCCCTCCGACCAAGAAGAAGAGAGGCCACATTGCACCTTTCCCATCTCCATGTGTCATGCGTGAGTTTCTCGTGGTCTTCATAATTTCATCTGTGTCGAACACCGCAACCTCATCTTCCCGCCACGTAGGCCTTGTCCCCTTAAGCCACGTGCAGGTGGTACTCGCATGTCTCTGATAGACTTTGCCACAACAATGTGCACGTGATGGCTCTACACCGGACTCATTGTTAGCCTATGAGCTGATTGGAGGAATAAAGCATCTAAGAATCACAAAGCATAAAAATCATGGAGGCCAGAATGACTGATGGATATGTCATATTTGGTCCTAACATGAGGACGTGGGTAGCCCAGTGGTGTTGGGGTCATAGTGGCGCACCCCAACGACCAGAGTTTGAATCTCGTCGAGAACGAATTTCTGGAATTCTCACGCCGAGGTCTCGCTTCTACTATATCATTTAGTGTCTAGTTCCTCCTAGCACTAATTCATTTTTTTATATGTGGTCCTAACATAGGGATGCTGCAACACATCTCTCTTATACTTCACAAGAAAGGGAAAACTCCAAGCAATCTTGTATTAAGAATTAACAGAGTATAGCCTTAAGTATTTAGAAATGATGTTTGAATATCAAATATGCTACCTTGATTAAACAAGATTATCACAATTGTCACATGATAAACATAGCACACGCAATCACTTTATCCCTAGTGAGGCATCAAAGGAAAAGATAAAACCATAATAAATCATGAATTTTTTGTCACCATTCAATCACTACAAACATGTTACTCCATGTAATACACACTTATCCCCACATATGTTCTTGCATACAAGTTGGATCAAAACAAGCACTTAAGAACGGGGTACATGATATGCATCTATCAATACATATTACACATAATAGATTACAATCTCATATATCAATATCATAGAATAAAGATCCAACACATAGGAATTACATATATGACCATAATCATGTTGGGCAGCTTATATGGTACTAAGATCTATGGAGAACAAGAGAAAAATAGATCAAGCTACTGCCACAAACCCATAGCCCAAGGGTGGATTAACCCCCTTCATCATGGTGATGATGTTGAAGAAGTTGGAGAAGGTGGAGATCGATACGCGTACAGCACGCGTCCGTTGGGAACCCTGATGTCTACGTGTGCTTCTATTCTTGTAGACAGTGTTGGACCTCCAAGAGCAGAGGTTTGTAGAACAGCAGCAAGTTTCTCTTAAGTGGATCACCCAAGGTTTATCGAACTCAGGGAGGAAGAGGTCAAAGATATCCCTCTCATGCAACCTCGCAACCACAAAGCAAGAAGTCTCTTGTGTCCCCAACACACCTAATTGGTGCACTAGTTCGGCGAAGAGATAGTGAAATACGGGTGGTATGAATAAGTATGAGCAGATAGTAACGGCACCGGAAAAGTGCTTTGCACAGGACGAGTAAACAAGCGGTAGTAACGCAGCAGTAGTAACGCAGTAGAAACAGTAAACAAGCAGCGATAGCGGTATTTAGGAACAAGGCCTAGGGATTACACTTTCACTAGTGGACACTCTCAACATTGATCGCATAATAAATAACTCTTTCTCATATGTGCTACATACACTCTTTTGTTGGATGACAAACACCAGTCGCTGTGTAGGTCTACAAGAGCACCTCAATGCCGGAGTTAACAAGCTCCACAACATTCGATGTTCATATTTAAATAACCTTAGAGCATAATAGATCATTGCAAAATAAACCAAGAACTAACATAGCGCACACACTGTCCACATTACACTATGAAGGAGGAATAGATCACATCAATACTATCATAATGATAATTAACTCCACAATCTACAAGAGATCATGATCATAGCCTACGACAAGAACCACACGGTGCACACACTAGTCACCTTTACACCATGCGAGGAGGAATAGACTACTTTAATAACATCACATGAGTAGCACACAACTAGTAGTGATACAAAGCTCATCATATGGATCTCAATCATGTAAAGCAGCTCATGAGATCATTGTATTGAAGTACATAGGAGAGAGATTAACCACATAGCTACCGGTACAGCCCCGAGCCTCGAAGGAGAACTACTCCTTCCTCATGGGAGACAGCAGCGTTGATGGAGATGGCGGTGGTGTCGATGGAGGAGCCTTCCGGGGGCACTTCCCCGTCCCGGCGGCGTGCCGGAACAGAGATTCTTGTCCCCCAGATCTTGGCTTCGCGATGGCGGCGGCTCTGGAAGGTTTCTCGTACCGTGGCTTTTTTCCGTCTCGAAGTTTTAGGTCGAGGGGCTTTATATAGGCGAAGAGGCGGCGTCAGAAGGTCAACGGGGCGACGACACCATAGGGGGGCGCGGGCCACCCCCAGGCCGCGCCGGCCTATGGTCTGGTGGGCCTGTGCCCCCTCTCTGGCGGCTCTCGGGTGTTCTGGATGCTTCCGGGCAAAATAGGAACCTGGGCGTTGATTTCGTCCAATTCCGAGAATATTTCTTTACTAGGATTTCTGAAACCAAAAACAGCGAAACAGAAGCTGGCACTTCGGCATCTTGTTAATAGGTTAGTTCCGGAAAATGCACGAATATGACATAAAGTGTGCATAAAACATGTAGATATCATCAATAATGTGGCATGGAACATAAGAAATTATCGATACGTCGGAGACGTATCGGCATCCCCAAGCTTAGTTTCGCTCGTCCCGAGCAGGTAAACGATAACAAAGATAATTTCTGGAGTGACATGCCATCATAAACTTGATCATACTATTTGTAAACATATGTAATGAATGCAGCGATCAAAATAATGGTAATTACATGAGTAAACAAGTGAATCATAAAGCAAAGACTTTTCATGAATAGTACTTCAAGACAAGCATCAATATGTCTTGCATAAGAGTTAACTCATAAAGCAATAAATCAAAGTAAAGGTATTGAAGCAACACAAAGGAAGATTAAGTTTCGGTGGTTGCTTTCAACTTGTAACATGTATATCTCATGGATAATTGTCAACATAGAGTAATATAACAAGTGCAATATGCAAGTATGTAGGAATCAATGCACAGTTCACACAAGTGTTTGCTTCTTGAGGTGGAGAGAGATAGGTGAACTGACTCAACATAAAAGTAAAAAGAATGGTCCTTCAAAGAGGAAAGCATCGATTGCTATATTTGTGCTAGAGCTTTTATTTTGAAAACATGAAACAATTTTGTCAACGGTAGTAATAAAGCATATGAGTTATGTAAATTATATCTTACAAGTTGCAAGCCTCATGCATAGTATACTAATAGTGCCCGCACCTTATCCTAATTAGCTTAGACTACCGGATCATCGCAATACACATGTTTTAACCAAGTGTCACAATGGGGTACCTCCATGCCGCCTGTACAAAGGTCTAAGGAGAAAGCTCGCATTTTGGATTTCTCGCTTTTGATTATTCTCAACTTAGACATCCATACCGGGACAACATGGACAACGAGATAATAGACTCCTCTTTAATGCATAAGCATGTGGCAACAATTATTATTCTCATATGAGATTGAGGATATATGTCCAAAACTGAAACTTCCACCATGAATCATGGCTTTAGTTAGCGGCCCAATGTTCTTCTCTAACAATATGCATGCTCCAACCATTAAGGTGGTAGATCTCTCTTACTTCGAGACAAGACGGACATGCATAGCAACTCACATGATATTCAACAAAGAATAGTTGATGGCGTCCCCAGAAACATGGTTATCGCACAACAAGCAACTTAATAAGAGATAAAGTGCATAAGTACATATTCAATACCACAATAGTTTTTAAGATATTTGTCCCATGAGCTATATATTGCAAAGGCGAATGATGGAATTTTAAAGGTAGCACTCAAGCAATTTACTTTGGAATGGCGGAGAAATACCATGTAGTAGGTAAGTATGGTGGACACAAATGGCATAGTGGTTGGCTCAAGGATTTTGGATGCATGAGAAGTATTCCCTCTCGATACAAGGTTTAGGCTAGCAAGGTTATTTTGAAACAAACACAAGGATGAACTGGTGCAGCAAAACTCACATAAAAGACATATTGTAAACATTATAAGACTCTACACCGTCTTCCTTGTTGTTCAAAACTCAATACTAGAAATTATCTAGACCTTAGAGAGACCAATTATGCAAACCAAATTTTAGCAAGCTCTATGTATTTCTTCATTAATGGGTACAAAGTATATGATGCAAGAGCTTAAACATGAGCACAACAATTGCCAAGTATCAAATTATTCAAGACATTTTAGCAATTTACTACATGTATCATTTTCCAATTCCAACCATATAACAAATTAACGAAGAAGAAACTTCGCCATGAATACTATGAGTAGAGCCTAAGGACATACTTGTCCATATGCTACAGCGGAGCGTGTCTCTCTCCCACAAAGTGAATGCTAGGATCCATTTTATTCAAACAAAACAAAAACAAAAACAAACCGACGCTCCAAGCAAAGCACATAAGATGTGGCCGAATAAAAATATAGTTTCAAGAGAAGGGACCTGATAATTTGTTGATGAAGAAGGGGATGCCTTGGGCATCCCCAAGCTTAGATGCTTGAGTCTTCTTGAAATATGCAGGGGTGAACCACCGGGGCATCCCCAAGCTTAGAGCTTTCACTCTTCTTGATCATAGTATATCATCCTCCTCTCTTGACCCTTGAAAACTTCCTCCACACCAAACTCGAAACAACTCATTAGAGGGTTAGTGCACAATAAAAATTAACATGTTCAGAGGTGACACAATCATTCTTAACACTTCTGGACATTGCATAAAGCTACTTGGACATTAATGGA
The DNA here is from genome assembly GCF_022539505.1 of Lolium rigidum. NCBI lineage: Eukaryota > Viridiplantae > Streptophyta > Magnoliopsida > Poales > Poaceae > Lolium > Lolium rigidum. The sequence continues at coordinate 371 of NW_025899965.1, read as the reverse complement.
ACAAAGAAATTCATCCATCATAGCAAAAGAGGCAATGCGAAATAAAAGGCAGAATCTGTCAAAACATGAACGAGTCCGTAAAGATGGATTTTATTGAGGCACCGAGACTTGCTCAAATGAAAATGCCCAAATTGAATGAAAGTTGCGTACATATCCGAGGATCACGCACGTAAATTTGCTTAATTTTCTGAGCTACCTACGAGGAGGCAGGTCGAAATTCGTGACAGCAAAGAAATCTAAAACTGCGCAGTAATCCAAATCTAGTATTCACTTTACTATCAAAGACTTTACTTGGCACAACAAAGCACAAAACTAAGATAAGGAGAGGTTGCTACAGTAGTAAACAACTTCCAAGACACAAATATAAAACG
>NW_025899964.1:0-69834 GCF_022539505.1 Lolium rigidum | reverse complement strand
GCCTTGGGCATCCCCAAGCTTAGACGCTTGAGTCTTCTTAGAATATGCAGGGGTGAACCACCGGGGCATCCCCAAGCTTAGAGCTTTCACTCTCCTTAATCATATTGCATCATACTCCTCTCTTGATCCTTGAAAACTTCCTCCACACCAAACTCGAAACAACTCATTAGAGGGTTAGTGCATAATAAAAATTCACATGTTCAGAGGTGACACAATCATTCTTAACACTTCTGGACATTGCATAAAGCTACTGGACATTAGTGGATCAAAGAAATTCATCCAACATAGCAAAAGAGGCAATGCGAAATAAAAGACGGAATCTGTCAAAACAGAACAGTCCGTAAAGATGGATTTTATTAGGCCACCAGACTTGCTCAAACGAAAATGCTCAAATTGAATGAAAGTTGCGTACATATCTGAGGATCATGCTCGTAAATTGGCTTAATTTTCTGAGTTACCTACAGAGAATTAGACCCAGATTCGTGACAGCAAAGAAATCTGTTTCTGCGCAGTAATCCAAATCTAGTACTTATTTTTCTATCAAAGACTTTACTTGGCACAACAAAACATAAAACTAAGATAAGGAGAGGTTGCTACAGTAGTAAACAACTTCCAAGACACAAACATAAAACAAAAATACTGGAGTAAAAACATGGGTTGTCTCCCATAAGCGCTTTTCTTTAACGCCTTTCAGCTAGGCGCAGAAAGTGTATATCAAGTGACATCGAAGGGTGGTGCACCTACAGCGGGGTTTGGAGTTTTCTCAACCATGCATAGTATATTGGATACATAAGTTTCAGCGTCTCCCTTCTCATTAGTCTTGGGCTTGCTACTCTCATCGAACAAATTTTCGAGAACAAGCCAAGCATAGTTATTTTCTAGTGCATCATTCATAGCTAGGAGTTTGCATGGTATTGGTGCTTTGATCTCCCCACCATCATCAATATTATTAGTGTATCTTATTCTATCCATGTCCATCTTTTCAAGGAGACTAACAAAATTAGTATGAGAACCAAGCATATTAAATTTAGCGAAGACCTTTCTAGCCTCTCTTGCTAGACCACCAAATTCTCTAAGAAGGGTTTCTAAAACAAAATCTTTCTTTTCCCCCTCTTCCATATCACCAAGTGTAAGAAACATGTGTTGGATTATAGGATTGAGATTAACAAATTTAGTTTCCAACAAGCGAACTAAAGCAGCAGCAGCAATTTCATAAGTAGGAGCAAGTTCTACCAAGTGCCTATCTTCAAAATCTTCAACGGTACTAACATGGGTGAAAAATTCTTCTATATTGTTCCTCCCAATTATAGACCCTTGTCCTACCGGTATGTTCTTTGTGGTAAAATTAAAAGGAAACATGATGAAATAAGTAAAGTAAATGCAAGTAAACTAATTTTTTTTTGTGTTTTTGATATGGCAAACAAGACAGTAAATAAAGTAAAGCTAGCAACTAATTTTTTTGTGTTTTGATATAAGTGCAGCAAACAAAGTAGTGGATAAAATTAAGCAAGACAAAAACAAAGTAAAGATATTGGGAAGTGGAGACTCCCCTTGCAGCGTGTCTTGATCTCCCCGGCAACGGCGCCAGAAATTTGCTTGATGCGTGTAGTTGACACGTCCGTTGGGAACCCCAAGATGAAGGTGTGATGCGCACAGCGGCAAGTTTCCCTCAGTAAGAAACCAAGGTTTAATCGAACCAGTAGGAGTCAAGAAGCACGTTGAAGGTTGATGGCGGCGGGATGTAGTGCGGCGCAACACCGGAGATTCCGGCGCCAACGTGGAACCTGCACAACACAACCAAAGTACTTTGCCCCAACGAAACGAGTGAGGTTGTCAATCTCACCGGCTTGCTGTAACAAAGGATTAACCGTATTGTGTGGAAGATGATTGTTTGCAGAGAAAACAAGTAAAACGAGTATTGCAGACAGATTTGTATTTCAAGTATAAAAGAATGGACCGGGGTCCACAGTTCACTAGAGGTGTCTCTCCCATAAGATAAAAGCATGTTGGGTGAACAAATTACAGTCGGGCAATTGACAAATAGAGAGGGCATAACAATGCACATACATGACATGATAAGTATAGTGAGATTTAATTGGGCATTACGACAAAGTACATAGACCGCCATCCAACTGCATCTATGCCTAAAAAGTCCACCTTCGAGGTTATCATCCGAACCCCCTCCAGTATTAAGTTGCTAACAACAGACAATTGCATTAAGTATGGTGCGTAATGTAATCAACAACTACATCCTCGGACATAGCGCCAATGTTTTATCCCCAGTGGCAACATCACAACACAACCTTAGAACTTTCTGTCACTGTCCCAGGTGTCAATGCAGGCATGAACCCACTATCGAGCATAAATACTCCCTATTGGAGTTAAAAGCAAAAAACTTGGCCAGAGCCTCTACTAGTAACGGAGAGCATGCAAGATCATAAACAACACATATGTAATAACTTGATAATTAACATGACATAGTATTCTCTATCCATCGGATCCCGACAAACACAACATAGAGTATTACAGATAGATGATCTTGATCATGTTAGGCAGCTCACAAGATCCAACAATGAAGCACAATGTGGAGAAGACAACCATCTGGCTACTGCTATGGACCCATAGTCCAGGGGTGAACTACTCACTCATCACTCCGGAGGCGACCATGGCGGTGTAGAGTCCTCCGGGAGATGAATCCCCTCTCCGGCAGGGTGCCGGAGGAGATCTCCAGGATCCCCCGAGATGGGATCGGCGGCGGCGGCGTCTCGGTAAGGTTTTCCGTATCGTGGTTTTTCGCCTCGGGGGTTTCGCGACGGAGGCTTTAAGTAGGCGGAAGGGCGAGTCGGGGGCCCGACGAGGGGCCCACACCATAGGGCGGCGCGGGCCCCCCGGCCGCGCCGCCATGTGGTGTCGCCACCTCGTGGCCCCACTTCGTATGTTCTTCGGTCTTCCGGAAGCTCCGTGGAAAAATAGGCCCCCGGGTCTTTGTTTCGTCCAATTCCGAGAATATTTCGTTACTAGGATTTCGAAACCAAAAACAGCAGAAAACGAGAACCGGCACTTCGGCATCTTGTTAATAGGTTAGTTCCAGAAAATGCACGAATATGACATAAAGTGTGCATAAAACATGTAGGTATCATCAATAATATGGCATAGAACATAAGAAATTATCGATACGTCGGAGACGTATCACCTATATCATAGCATTCTTTATAATAATCATTAAACGTCGGAGGCACAGTGTCATCATAAGAAATAGAATAATTATCTTTCACAGTTGGTTTATCTGTGACCATACCATCATTGTTATTAGAAGGAGATGTATCAAACACATAATGATCAGTAGCAAAAGGATTTTCAAACACCTCTTCCCCAAGCTTAGAGATTTCTATATCATTATGGGAGGAAGCATGGTTAGCACTGACACTATGGCAATTATTATCATCATCATTTTCAGAATTAGTTTCCCAGAGATTTGCAATATCAAAAGTAGTGTGCTCATTCAAATCATGATCACTAATGTATGTAAAGGGCATAGGAAGATCATTGTATTCAGATTCATTATCATAATAATCATTAGGAGCAACATACTTACGGTTACCTAGTGTTATCTCATTCACGCGGGGATATGCCGTTACCTCTTTCTCTTTATTCTCCTTCTTCTTCTTCTTCTTCTTCTTCGTTCCCTTCTTCTTCTCCTCCTTCTCCTCGTTCCCTTCTTTAGGAGGAAGAGGCTTGAAGGGTGGCTTGTCCGTATAACCTGATTTACTTTCAGAAACAATAGAAGAAACTTGGGAGGATTCCTCCTTTTCATTAATTAGTTCAAAACACACAGCGGTCCTATCATATTTTGGCAAGGTGTCATCTTCTAAAATATTTTGTATGTAAGTATTTGTTTGGCTATTATCAATGCAATCAGAAAAACACCCATGCAGGACATCATCAATATCAAGATCATTAATATGTAACAAAGAAATTTTCCTTGATAACTCTTCACACCACAAAAATAAAGTGAGTTCATCATGCTGATTAGGAGTAATTTCATCATCACAATACAAATTTGCAGCACTTATTGGGTTCAAATTATCATTGGTGGAGCATTGAAAATTAAAATGACCCACTTCATGGCAAACTTCACAAATAAAAGGATAGAGGGCACAAACTTTTTTACCAAGATCATCTAGAGCCCTAGCACACTTTCTAGTTTTTTCATTAATATGATGGATACAATATTCATCTTTGATTTGATTAATTCCACAAGGTCTATGCATTCCACAAAAATTAACATGCTTGTAGGAAATAGCATTCTTAGGAGTTTGAGCATGCTTATTGCAATCATTAACAACAATTTCATCCTTCATGCAAGCCTCTTTAAAAGGTTCATGATACTTATCAAAATTCTTTTTAGGCAATTCAAAATAAGAAGCAAAGGCTTTATAAAGATTTGCAGCAACTTGAGAGTCAAGACCATAAGTAGCACTCATATTTCGAAATTTATCAGTATCCATAAAAACTTCAATGCATTCATAATCATAATTTATACCTGACTCTTCACCTTTGTTGTTCTCCCATCCTTCAGCATTCTCCTCAATCCGATCAAGAAGATCCCACCTAGCTTCAACCTCCTTGCTTGTGAAAGATCCCTCTGAACGAGGCATCCGGATAGTCCTTGTGTTGTCCTGAAAGCCTCGCATAAAAATTGTTAACAATAACATTACGGGGAAGCTCATGAATGGGACATTTGAGCATTAGCGACTTCAATCTCCCCCACGCTTGAGAAATACTCTCTCCATCACGAGGATAAAAGTTATAAATGTAATTCCTATCAATATGCACTTCATGAGGAGGATAAAATTTAGAATAAAAGAGAGGTACAATTTCCTCCCAACCAAGAGAATGACTATTCTTCAACAATTTATACCAATGCGCCGCTTTACCGGACAGGCGAAAAAGAGAATAGCTTCTTCCTCACTTCATCCATAGAGATACCTGCACACTTGAATAACCCGCATAATTCATTCAAAAACAGTAAATGATCTCCAGGATGGACAGTTCCATCCCCTTCATAGCGGTTATCAATAACACGTTCAATAATTTTCATGGGTATCTTGAAAGCAGTACTTGCAGTAGGTGGATTTAAAATATCACAAGCATCATTAGAGTTATCGCATATGGGAGATAAAGCATTATCAGAACAAGATTTCTCCCCTAAAGATGGGAAACTAAAAAGATCACAAAAACTAGCTTCCCCAAGCTTAGACTTATCCATAGCATTAGCAGTGATTGCGTTCATACTAATAACATTGCTACTAGCATGCAATTGAGGCTCCATAGGTTCTTTAATTTTCGCATCACACAATTCATGTCTTAACTTAGGAAATAAATTAAAAAGCTCATAGTTGTATTCCATTATGCCTTACTAGTGTAAAACAAGAAACAAAAAGATGCAATTGCAGGATCTAAAGGAAATAGCTTCGAGTACTTACAACGGCGAAAATAGCTTAGTAGCCGAGATCCGGAGTGTGAGTACCTTTTACCTTTCCTCCCCGGCAACGGCGCCATAAAATAGCTTGATGTCTACGGGAGCTTCTATTCTTGTAGACAGTGTTGGGCCTCCAAGAGCAGAGGTTTGTAGAACAACAACAAGTTTCCCTTAAGTGGATCACCCAAGGTTTATCGATCTCAGGGAGGAAGAGGTCAAAGATATCCCTCTCAAGTAACCCTGCAACCACAAAGCAAGAAGTCTCTTGTGTCCCCAACACACCTAATACACTTGTCAGATGTAAAGGTGCACTAGTTCGGCGAAGAGATAGTGAGATGCAAGTAATATGGATGAGTATGAGTGGTAATAGCAATCTGAATAAAATATGGCAGTGAGTAAACATGCAACAAAACAAGTAAACAAATGGAGATTCGATGCTTGGAAGCAAGGCCTAGGGATCCCGCTTTCACTAGTGGACACTCTCAACAATGATCACATAATAGGACTACTCTACACCCTCTTGTTGGATGATGAACACCACTAACTCGTGTAGGATTACACGAACCCTCAATGCCGGAGTTAACAAGCTCCACAATATTCAATGTTCATATTTAAATAACCTTAGAGTGCAAGATAGATCAACACAATCACACCAAGAACTAACATAGCATGCACACTCGTCACCATCACACTATGAAGGAGGCATAGATCACATCAATACTTATCATAGCAATAGTTAACTTCATAATCTACAAGAGATTACAATCATAACCCACGCCAAGTACTACACGATGCACACACTATCACCATTACACCGTGCAGGAGGAATAGACTACTTTAATAACATCACTAGAGTGGCACATAGATGATATTCAACTAGATCACATAAAGAGAGAGAGAGATGAACCACATAGCTACAACGGAGCCCTCAGCCCCGGGGGTGAATTACTCCCTCCTCATCATGGAGACAGCGATGGCGGTGAAGATGGCGGTGGAGACGGTGGTGGAGATGACTCCGGGGGCAATTCCCCGTCCCGACAGGGTGCCGGAACAGAGACTTCTGTCCCCCGAATTGGAGTTTCGCGATGGCGGTGGCTCTGGATGGTTTTCTCTGGTTTCGTCGAACTGGGTCGAGGTTTTAGGTCAGGGACGACTAAATAGGCGAAGAGGCGGAGTCGGAGGGTCCACGGGGTGCCCACACACTAGGGGGGCGCCCCCCCTTGGGCCGCGCCGCCCTGTGGGGTGGGGCCCCCCTGGCTCCCCTCTCGTCTTTCTCCGGTGCTCTGGAAGCTTCCGGGAATTATAAGATCTTCGGTGTTGATTTCGTCCGATTCCGAGAATATTTCTTTACTAGGATTTCTGAAACCAAAAACAGCAGAAAACAGCAATTGGCCTTTCGGCATCTCGTCAATAGGTTAGTTCCAGAAAACGCATAAAAACGATATAAAGTGTGAACAAAACATGTAGGTATTGTCATAAAACAAGCATGGAACATCAGAAATTATAGATACGTTGGAGACGTATCATTCATCCCTGTATATTTTAAGAAGACTCAAGCGTCTAAGCTTGGGGATGCCCAAGGCATCCCTTCTTCATCGACAACTTATCAGGTTCCTCTAGTGAAACTATATTTTTATTCCGTCACATCTTATGTGCTTTACTTGGAGCGTCTGTTTGTTTTTATTTTTGTTTTTGTTTGAATAAAATCGGATCCTAGCATTCTTTGTTTGGGAGAGAGACACGCTCCGCTGTTTCGTATGAAAACATATGCTCTTAGCTTTATCTTTAATGTTCATTGCGAAAGTTGAACTACTTCATTCATTGTTATATGGTTGGAAACGGAAAATGCCGCATGTGGTAAATGGTCTAATGTCTTGAATAATGTGATACCTGGCATTTGTTGTGCTCATATAGATCTTGTTTAAGCTCTTGCATCATGTACCTTGTACTCATTAATGAATAACTACATAGAGCTTGTTAAAATTTGGTTTGCATGATTGATCTCTAGAGTCTAGATATTTTCTGGTTGAGGTGTTTGAACAACAAGGAGACAATGTTAAGTCTTATAATAGCAACAATATGTTCATATGTGAGCTTTGCTGCACCTTTTATACTTGAGTTTGCTTCAAACAACCTTGCTAGCCTAGCCTTGTATTGAGAGGAATTCTTCTCGTGCATCCAAATCCTTGAGCCAATAACCATGCCATTTGTGTCCACCATACCTACCTACCACATGGTATTTCTCCGCCATTCCAAAGTACATTACTTGAGTTCTACCTTTAAAATTTCTATTCTTTACCTTTGGTTTATATAGCTCATGGGACAAAATAGCTTAAAAACTATCGTGGTGAAGAATATGTACTTATGTGTCTTATTTCTTAGTAAGTTGCTTGTTGAGCGGTAACCATGTTTTCTGGGGACGCCATCAACTCTTTTACCTTTGTTGAATATCATGTGAGTTGCTATGCATGTTCGTCTTGTCTGAAGTAAGAGCGGTTTTCACAATCAAATGGTTTGAGTATGCATACTGTTAGAGAAGAACATTGGGCCGCTAACTAAAGCCATGATTCATGGTGGAAGTTTCAGTGTGGATGATGACCCACAAGTATAGGGGGTATATCGCAGTATCTTCGATAAGTAAGAATTTCGATCCCAACGAGGAGCAGAAGGTGTTGACAAGCAGTTTCGATGAAGGATTCACTGTAAATGCTCACAGACAAGTATTCAGGGGGTTTTGATGTAACAGATGAATAAAGTACGAGTAAGTAAAGTGCGAGAGTAACAATTGCAGCGAGTGGCCCAATCCTTTTTAGCACAAAGGACAAGCCGGTTTGTTTACTTATAATGACCAAACGTTCTCGAGGACACACGGGATTTTAGTCTAGTGCTTTCGCTACATACGACTAATTAATCTTCATTGTTTTGATAAGTGTTGTGTGGGTGAACCTATGCTAATGTACCGCCCTTCCTAGGACTAATACATACTTGTGATTATACCCTTTGCAAGCATCCGCAACTACAAGAAAGTAATTAAGATAAATCTAACCACAGACCTTAAACTCTAAGATCCTCGCGATCCCTCCCGCATCGATATACCAACGGGGGCTCAGGTTTCGTCACTCCGGCAACCCCGCAATTGGCAAACGAGTACAAGATGCATTCCCCTAGGCCCATAAAGGTGAAGTGTCGTGTAGTCGACGTTCACACGACACCACTAGAAGAATAACACCACAACTTAAATATCATAACATTGAATACTACTTAACCATACTTCACTACTAGCATTTAGACTTCACCCATGTCCTCAAGAACTAAACGAACTACTCACGAGACATCATATGGAACATGATCGGAGGTGATATGATAATGAATAACAATCTGAACATAAACCTTGGTTCAATGGTTTCACTCAATAGCATCAATAACAAGTAGAAATCAACACCGGGAGAGTTTCCCTATCAAACAATCAAGATCAAACCCAAATTGCTACAACGGTGACGAGGTGCAGCGGTGGAGACGGCGGTGATGATGATGAAGATGATGGTGATGGTGATGGAGATGATGTCCAGCTCGATGGCGGTGACGATGGCGTCGATTTCCCCTTCCGGGAGGGAATTTCCCCGGCGGATTCCTGCCCGCCGGAGAGCTCTTTTCTCTCTGGTGTTCTCCGCCCCGCAGAGGCGGCTGTGGCTCTTCGCGACGTACCCCCTCTTGCTTAGGTTTTCGGGACGAAGGAGTACGCGAAGAAAAGGAGGCGAGAGGGGGCTGTGGGCCCCTCCTCACAGGGCGGCGCGGCCAGGGCAGGGCCCGCGCCGGCCTGTGAGGGGGGCCCATGGAGGCCCTCCTCAGCTCCCCTTCTGGCTCCCTTCGTCATCTGGAAAAATAGGAGTTTTCGTGTAATTCCCGTCAATTGTTGATCTTCCGAAATATTGCGTTCTGACGATGCTTTTTCCAGCAGAATTCTGGCTCCGGTGCGCGATCCTCCAATAATCATGAATCATGCAAAATAGATGAAATAACATAAGTATTATCTCCAAACATGAAATATATCAATGAATAACAGCAAATTATGATATAAAATAGTGATGCAAATTGGACGTATCAACTCCCCCAAGCTTAGACCTCGCTTGTCCCCAAGCGAAACTGAACTCGGTAAACAGGACCACATGTTTATGGAGTGAAGAGTCGATAAATCAAATACGGACAAGAAGCATCATATTCATTCACACAAGACATTCTAGTAAACAACCTCCTCATACAACTCAACTTGAAACAAATATAAGGGTATCACAAATAAAGGTGCATAAGAAATCATAACTGGTGATGGAAAACTTCGTTCTTGGTCAGAGAACAATTAACAAGTTATTCTTATCTATCGAGCAGCGCTTTCATATTAAAGCTTATGGTAAACTTGCATACTCAATCATAGTAATCATTGATAACTTACAAAGCTATATTCATTCAGATAAAACTTGTACTAAACAAGGAAGAATAAAAGACATGATGAAGCAAATCACAATATAATAGTTTGATCACAACAACTAAAATGCTTGCTTGAGATGGAGGGAAGTAGGTTTACTGACTCAACATAAGGTAAAAGACAGGCCCTTCGCAGAGGGAAGCAGGGATTAAATCATGTGCTAGAGCTTTTTCAGTTTTGAAATCATATAAAGAGAATAAAAGTAAAGTTTTGAGAGGTGTTTGTTGTTGTCAACGACTGGTAGCGGGTACTCTAACCCCCTTGCCAAACAGACCTCCAAAGAGCGGCTCCCATGAAGGACGTCATGTCTACCAGCAAGGTAGATCATCCCTCTTCTCTTTTGTTTACACATGTACTTTAGTTTATTTAAGGATGACACTCCCCCCAACCTTTGCTTACACAAGCCATGGCTAACCGAATCCTCGGGTGCCTTCCAACAATGTCATACCATGGAGGAGTGTCTATTGCAAAATTAAGTTGCTTACTGATGAATCAGAGCAAAACATGTGAATAGAGTTATTAATGAAAGTTGATTAATTGGGGCTGGGAACCCCGTTGCCAGCTCTTATTGCAAAATTATAGGATAAGTGGATGAAGCCACTAGTCCATTAGTGGAGGCTGCCTAACAAGACTGAAAGATAAAACACCACATACTTCCTCATGAGCTATAAAACATTGACACAAATAAGAAGTAATAAATTTTGAATTGTTTAAAGGTAGCACATGAAGTATTTACTTGGAATGGCAGGAAATACCATGCAATAGGTATATATGGTGGACACAAATGGCATAGGTTTGGGTTCAGGTTTGGATGCACGAGAAGCATTCCCTCTCAGTACAGGTCTTTGGCTAGCAAGGTTAATTAGCAAGCATAAGAGTTGAGGGAAACAAACGAATATACATGTGATAGACATAATCATGCATCTTTCTTGCAAGCACAAACAATTTTAACTTCGAATAATAAGCTATGAGCTAACAAGAAAGGAAGACAATGAAACAACTATATGTATTTCTCTTTTCTACTTAAACCTCAAAGTGTTGTTGCTATTGACCAATGCTAAGTTTGCCAAAACCAAATAGATTTACTCAATGCTCCCAAAGTGATACCAATACTAAAATCAAGATCAATCATATAATAGAAATTGCAAACTAAAATAAGGTGTGCAATATGTAAATGATAAGACTTCTCATTAATATTTCATATCGATAACTCACCCCAAGGGATACATAGACAACCAACTAAAGGAGAGATACTTCCTAACTGCAACCCATCTTATATGATAACTTCCCTACTCATGATATGACACTACTTGATAGTAAAAAGTAAAAAGGTGGTGATGATGTGATACCGCGGCACTCCCCCAAGCTTGGAACAAACCAAGGGGATGCCAATACCGATGATGAATTACTCCTTTGGCGATGGTGGTGATGAATTCCCGACAAGCTTCTCCACAAGCTCCTGAAGCTCATCAATCTTGTACATGAGGTTGCGGATCATCTCCGAATTGTGCTCGACGCGATTAAGAAGTATATCAAACGGCGAGTCCCAATTCTTGGAGTTATTTCCCCATCCTTCAGCTTCAGGCTTCGTCCTTCCTGCAGTGTTAGAACGATCTATATCCCAATTGCTAGGCAATGCTGCCTTGGGAGTCCTTTCAATTTGATTATTGTAGATTAGATTGCGGAAGGGATGGTAAGTGCCTGAAGAAGATGTCTTTGGAGCTAGGTAATGACGTGGAACTCCTCCTCCGGTGCTAATCCGTGCACTCTTCTTGGCGTTGAACGGGTTTGACACCACTCCGATGCTTGCAATGGTGGTGCGCGGGCGTACTCGCGGAACTTCTTCGACTTCCTCATCATCCTCCTTGACTTCTTCCTTTAACTCGGGGTCTTGGATACCTTCCTCCGAAGGCTCCTTGTCCTTGTTGTTGGAGACCATGGTGCTCCTAGATTGAAAATAGATCCTGGCAGAAACAACTCGAAACAAAACACGTCGAGAAAACGATATACGGATCTCCAGGGGTCCGGGAAATTATATAGCAAAAATTTTCATAGCAAACGGAAAGTACCGGGTCGAACCAGAGTCGGAGGGGGGCAACGAGGCGGTGTCCTCATAGGGCGGCGCGGCCAGGCTGGGGCCCGCGCCGGCCTATGGGGGCACGCCCTCGTGCGCCTCCTCCACTCCGTTTCGATCTCGTAATTTTTCATATTTTCCAAAAACAGCAAAAACATTGTTCGGAAAGTAAATCGCGAACTTTTATTACCTGTACTGTTACCTATTCAAAGTCGAGTTCTGCGGACTCGTCAATTTGACCTTTGATGAAAGCCTCCGGTGTTTCCACTCGAATAACATCAACATCTACATTATAAGAATCACCTGAGATATAATGCTTGAGTCTTTGTCCATTCACCACTTGCGTGGCATTGCCTTGGAGAGAGCTAATTTTAATTGCTCGGAACGATACACCTCCTCAACAACATATGGTCCTTCCCATTTCGAGAGTAATTTCCCTGCAAAGAATATGAGACGAGACCGATACAATAGGACTTTATCCCCAATATTAAACTCTCTTTTGATAATCCTTCTATCATGCCATTTCTTAACTTTCTCTTTAAAGAGTTTAGCATTTTCATAAGCTTCACTTCTCCATTCATCTAGAGAACTTAATTGCAGCAACCTCTTATTACCGGCTAGTTTAGGATCTTTATTTAGTTCTCTAACAGCCCAATAAGCTTTGTGCTCTAGTTCTAAAGGTAAATGACAAGCTTTTCCATAAACCATTTTATAAGGTGACATCCCCATGGGGTTTTTATAAGCAGTTCTATAAGCCCATAGTGCTTCCTTCAATTTACTAGCCCAATTCTTTCTAGTTTTATTAACAGTCTTTTGCAAGATAGATTTAATTTCTCTATTTGATAGTTCTACTTGCCCACTAGTTTGAGGATGATAAGCGGAAGCAATTCTATGATTAATACCATATTTAGCAAGAGTTTTTCTAAAACCACCATGAATAAAATGAGAACCTCCATCTGTCATAATATATCTAGGAACTCCAAATCTAGGAAAAATAATATCTAAAAGCATTCTTAAAGAGGTCTCACCATCAAGCACTTTTTGTAGGTATGGCTTCCACCCATTTAGTAACATAATCAACAAGCAACAAGTATATGAGTGTTACCTTCCGAAGAGGGAAAAGGTCCCATGAAGTCAAATCCCCAACAATCAAACGGTTCAATAACAAGAGTATAATTCATAGGCATTTCATTGCGTCTGGAGATATTACCAACCCTTTGACATTCATCACAAGATAAAATAAACTTCCTTGCATCTTTGAAGAGAGTTGGCCAATAAAAACCTGATTGTAGAACCTTTTGCGCGGTTCTATTTCCGGCGTGATGTCCTCCATAAGCACTACCATGACATTTACTCAATATCTCTTGTTGTTCATATTCGGGAACACACCTTCGCAGAATACCATCCACTCCTTCTTTATATAAGTGTGGGTCATCCCAAAAATAATGCCTCAAATCATAAAAGAATTTCCTCCTCTGCTGAGCTGAAAAGGTTGGAGGCAAGTACATGGAAACAATAAAGTTAGCATAATCAGCATACCAAGGACTGTCTCGCGAGCTCACCTTTATTACAGCCAATTGTTCATTTGGAAAACTATCATTAACAGGAACATGATCATAAGCAATATTTTCCAATCTAGACAAATTATCAGCAACAGGATTATCAACACCTTTCCTATCTACAATATGTAAATCAAATTCTTGCAAAAGAAGTACCCATCTAATAAGCCTTGGCTTAGCATCTTTCTTTGTCATAAGGTATCTAATTGCAGCATGATCAGTATGAATCGTAACTTTTGAATCAACAATATAAGATCTAAATTTATCACAAGCAAAGACTACAGCTAACAATTCTTTTTCAGTAGTAGCATAATTTCTTTGAGCAACATCAAGAGTTTTACTAGCATAATGAATAACATTCAGCTTTTTATCTACTCGTTGTCCAAGAACAAGCGCCTACAAGAAAATCACTAGCATCACACATAATTTCAAATGGTAAGTTCCAATCGAGAGGTTCAACTATAGGGGCAGTTGTTAAGGCTTTCTTTAGAGTTTCAAAAGCTTCCTTACAATCATCATCAAAAACAAAAGGTACGTCTTTTTGAAGAATATTAGTAAGAGGCTTTGAAATCTTGGAGAAATCTTTAATAAATCTCCTATAAAACCCAGCATGGCCAAGAACACTACGAATACCTTTAACATCCCTAGGATAGGGCATCTTCTCAATGGCTTCAACTTTAGCTCTATCAACTTCAATACCTCTCTCAGAAATTTTATGTCCCAAAACAATTCCTTCATTAACCATAAAGTGGCATTTCTCCCAAATAAGAACAAGGTTAGTTTCTTCACATCTCTGCAAAACTTTATCAAGGTTTCGCAAGCAACTATCAAAAGAATTCCCATAGACAGAAAAATCATCCATGAATACCTCCACAATACTCTCACAAAAGCCATGAAAAATAGCAGACATGCATCTTTGAAAAGTAGCAGGAGCATTACATAAACCAAAAGGCATACGCCTATAAGCATAAGTTCCATAGGGACAAGTGAAAGTGGTTTTCTCTTGATCTTTAGTTTTAAAAGCAATTTGTGAAAACCCATAATAACCATCAAGAAAGCAAAAATGAGTATTTTAGATAACCTTTCTAACATTTGATCAATAAAAGGCAAAGGGTAATGATCTTTCTTAGTAACCTTATTAACTTTTCGATAATCAATGCACATTCTATAACCTACAACTACTCTTTGAGGTATGAGCTCATCATTATTATTAGGCACAACAATCATTCCTCCTTTCTTAGGAACACAATGCACAGGACTAACCCATCTACTATCAGCAATAGGATATATAATACCAGCTTCAAGGAGTCTTAATACCTCATTTCTTACCACATCCTTCATCTTAGGAATTAGACGACGCTGAGGTTCAACAACAGGCTTCACATCATCTTCCATATTAATGGTGTGTTGGCAAATAGACGGAGAAATCCCCTTCAAGTCATCAAGAGTGTAGCCAATAGCACCTCGGTGTTTCTTCAGTATTTCCAATAACCTTTCTTATTCAAACTCTGAAAGCTTAGAACTAATAATAACAGGATATATTTTCTTATCATCAATATGAGCATATTTAAGATTATCAGGCAATGGTTTTAAATCAAAGACAAGATCTTCCTTTGGTGGTGGTGTTGTACCCAAGTCTTCCACCGGTAAATCATGCTTAAGAATAGGTTGACGAAGGAAAATTTCATCAAGTTAATCTCTTTCTTCCCTGAAAACTTCACTCTCACTATTCTCCAAATGTTGCTGCAAAGGATTACTAGGAGCAAGAGCAATAGATGCACACTGTTCAACTTTAAAATCACTATTAGGCGAATCAATTTTATAAGGAGTTTTGGTAAATTTAGAGAAGTTAAACTCATAAGATTCACCAGCAAATTTAGTCAAAATTTTCTCTTTCTTGCAATCTATAATAGCTCCACAAGTATTTAGAAAAGGTCTACCAAAAATGATAGGACAATATTTACTAGCAGCATAACCAAGTACCAAAAAGTCAGCAGGATATTTAATCTTACCACATAGAACTTCCACATCTCGAATAATACCAATTGGAGAGATAGTTTCTCTATTAGCCAGCCGAATAACCACATCAATATCTTCGAGTTCACAAGAACCAATTTCGTGCATAATCTCCGTGTAAAGCTCATAAGGAATAGCACTAATACTTGCACCAATATCACATAAACCATAATAACAATGATCACCAATTCTAACAGATAGCATAGGAACACTAGCTTTTCTAGACTTATTAGGATGCGAAACAATATTAGAAGCATCTTCACGAAAAATAATATGACCATCTTCCACATTTTCAGTCACAAGATCTTTAACTATTGCAACAACGAAGTTCAACTTTTATTTGTTCTTCGGGTTCTATAGGTTTCTTTTCACTTTTATGAACCGCACTATTTATAACAGAGTACTCCTTCATTTTAGCAGGGAAATGAGTTTTTTCAATATAAGCTTCAGGAATAACATGATCAACAGCTTCAACTACAACACATTTATTTATAGATGAATCAATTTTATCTTTATACGGTTCATGATACTTATCAAAGTTCTTCTTAGGCAATTCATAATGAGAAGCAAAAGCTTTATAAAGATTTGCAGCAACTTGAGAATCAAGACCATAAGTAGCACTCATATTACGAAATTTATCAGTATCCATAAAAGCTTCAATGCATTTATAATCATAAATTATACCTGGTTCTCTATCCTTATCGTTCTCCCAACCTTCAGTATTTTCTTGGATCCGATTAAGAAGGTCCCTTTTAAACTCTTCCTTGTTGCGTGTAAATGATCCAGAACAAGAAGTATCCAGCAAGGTCTTGTCTTGAAAAGAAAGTCTTGCATAGAAATTATCAATAATAATATTACCAGGAAGCTGATGAATGGGGCATTTGAGCATTAAAGATTTCGATCTCCCCCACGCTTGGGCGATACTTTCTCCTTCATGAGGCCAAAAATTATATATGCGATTCCGATCTTTGTGAATCTCACTTGGAGGATAGAACTTAGAATAAAACCGGGGCACAATATCATTCCATTCAAGAGAATCCCCATTATCTAGTAATTTATACCAATGCGCCGCTTTACCAGACAACGATACAGAGAATAGTTTCTTCCTCACTTCATCCATAGCAATACCTGCACACTTGAATAAACCGCATAATTCATGTAAGAACAATAAATGATCTCCGTGGTGGACAGCTCCATCCCCCGTATAACGGTTACCCACTACACGTTCAATAATCTTCATAGGTATTTTGTATGGTAATTCTTCCTTACCTGGCGCCTCATCCACTACCTTTGTAGTAGTAGTAGATTTCCCAAATAAACACTCAAGAGAAGATCTCTCCATAATGAGTTATAGCAAAGAGCAGTAAATAAAATCAGCACAAACAGTAGAAATTTCCCTTACCAATTCCACTTACCAATAGCGCTTCACTCCCAGCAACGGCACCGGAAAATAGTCTTGATGACCCACAAGTATAGGGGTGTATCGCAAGTATCTTCGATAAGTAAGAATGTCGATCCCAACGAGGAGCAGAAGGTGTTGACAAGCAGCTTCGATGAAGGATTCACCGTAAATGCTCACAGACAAGTATTCAGGGGGTTTTGATGTAACAGATGAATAAAGTACGAGTAAGTAAAGTGCGAGAGTAACAATTGCAGCGAGTGGCCCAATCCTTTTTAGCACAAAGGACAAGCCGGTTTATTTACTTATAATGACCAAACGTTCTCGAGGACACACGGGATTTTAGTCTAGTGCTTTCGCTACATACGGCTAATTAATCTTCATTGTTTTGATAAGTGTTGTGTGGGTGAACCTATGCTAATGTACCGCCCTTCCTAGGACTAATACATACTTGTGATTATACCCCTTGCAAGCATCCGCAACTACAAGAAAGTAATTAAGATAAATCTAACCACAACCTTAAACTCGAGATCCTGCGATCCCTCCTGCATCGATATACCAACGGGGGCTCAGGTTTCTGTCACACTCCGGCAACCCCGCAATTGGCAAACGAGTACAAGATGCATTCCCCTAGGCCCATAAAGGTGAAGTGTCGTGTAGTCGACGTTCACACGACACCACTAGAAGAATAACACCACAACTTAAATATCATAACATTGAATACTACTTAACCATACTTCACTACTAGCATTTAGACTTCACCCATGTCCTCAAGAACTAAATGAACTACTCACGAGACATCATATGGAACATGATCAGAGGTGATATGATAATGAATAACAATCTGAACATAAACCTTGGTTCAACGGTTTCACTCAATAGCATCAATAACAAGTAGAAATCAACACCGGGAGAGTTTCCCCTATCAAACAATCAAGATCAAACCCAAATTGCTACAGCGGCGACGAGGTGCAGCGGTGGAGACGACGGTGATGATGATGAAGATGATGGTGATGGTGATGGAGATGATGTCCAGCTCGATGGCGGTGACGATGGCATCGATTTCCCCCTCCGGGAGGGAATTTCCCCGGCGGATTCCTGCCCGCCGGAGAGCTCTTTCTCTCTCGGTGTTCTCCGCCCCGCAGAGGCGGCCGTGGCTCTTCGCGACGTACCCCCTCCGGCTTAGGTTTTCGGGACGAAGGAGTACGCGAAGAAAAGGAGGCGAGAGGGGGCTGTGGGCCCCCTCCTCACGGGCGGCGCGGCCGGGCGGGGCCCGCGCCGGCCTGTGAGGGGGCCCATGGTGGCCCTCCTCGGCTCCCCTTCCGGCTCCCTTCGTCATCTGGAAAAATAGGAGTTTTCGTGTAATTCCCGTCAATTGTTGATCTTCCGAAATATTGCGTTCTGACGATGCTTTTTCCAGCAGAATTCTGGCTCCGGTGCGTGATCCTCCAATAATCATGAATCATGCAAAATAGATGAAATAACATAAGTATTATCTCCAAATATGAAATATATCAATGAATAACAGCAAATTATGATATAAAATAGTGATGCAAATTGGACGTATCAGTGGACAGCTAATCTTCAATCTCTTATGAGAATAATAACTTTTGTTGAATGCTTATGCATTAAAAAGAGGAGTCCATTATCTGTTGTCTATGTTGTCCCGGTATGGATGTCTAAGTTGAGAATAATCAAAAGCGAGAAATCCAATGCGAGCTTTCTCCTTAGACCTTTGTACAAGCGGCATAGAGGTACCCCTTTGTGACACTTGGTTGAAACATATGCTATGCAATGATAATCTGTGTTAACCCAAGCTAATTAGGACAAGGTGCGAGCACTATTAGTATACTATGCACGAGGCTTGCAACTTATAAGATGTCTTATACATAACTCATATGCTTTATTACTACCGTTGACAAAATTGTTTCTTGTTTTCAAAATGAAAAGCTCTAGCACAAATATAGTAATCAATGCTTCCCTCTGTGAAGGGCCTATCTTTTACTTTATTGTTGAGTCAGTTTGCCTATTCCTTCTATCTTAAAAGCAAACACTTGTATCAACTGTGTGCATTGATTCTTACATGTTTACTTATTGCACTTGTTATATTACTTTGTGTTGACAATTATCCATGAGATATACATGTTGAAGTTGAAAGCAACCGCTGAAACTTTATCTTCCTTTGTGTTGCTTCAATACCTTTACTTCGAATTTATTGCTTTATGAGTAACTCTTATGCAAGTCTTATTGATGCTTGTCTTGAAAGTATTATTCATGAAAAGTCTTTGTTATATGATTCATTTGTTTACTCATTATCTTCATCATTGCTTCGAATCGCTGCATTCATCTCATATGCTTTACAATAGTATGATCAAGATTATGATAGCATGTCACTTCGAAATTATCTTTGTTATCGTTTACCTACTCGAGGGCGAGTAGGAACTAAGCTTGGGGATGCTTGATACGTCCCAAACGTATCTATAATTTCTTATGTTCCATGCTACTTTTATGATGATACTCACATGTTTTATACACATTATATGTCATATTTATGCATTTTCCGGCACTAACCTATTGACGAGATGCCGAAGAGCCGATTCTTGTTTTCTCGCTGTTTTTGGTTTCGAAATCCTAGTAAGGAAATATTCTCGGAATTGGACGAAATCAACGCCCAGGGTCCTATTTTTGCACGAAGCTTCCAGAAGACCGAAGGAGTCACGAAGTGGGGCCACGAGGCGCCGCCACAACAGGGCGGCGCGACAGATTTAACCTATCTCCCAATTCCTTAGCCAATAAATGAGCACATAAAATACTAAGCAAGTGACCACATTATCAAAGAAGAAATTAAGTAATAAGGTCAACACTAAATTGTTTTCTCATAAAAGGAATACATGTAAATACCCTTATATATTAAAAAGAAATCTTATAAACCTTAATAAAATATTCTTAGAGCCAAGATAGTGATAGATTAAATTATCATCATTAATAAACCTATTTGAAAAGTTAACTATATTTAAAATGCAAGTGAACAATCAATATGGTTAAGCCATTACCAAGAACCACTAATATTTATACCATAAACGGGGAAGTCAAGTTCAAAGTAACTTAAATTGATTGGTTCCACAAGAAAAGGGAAATTAAAATGAATGCATAAACTCATGCCTAATTGAAATTTGCAATAAAGCTCACATATATTAAATGTTTATTCAAAAACAATTCAGTAATGTAGTGATCCTTTTAATAGTCCTAATGCAATTCAAATTGTCAAATACCTACAAGGTATAACATGATTTCAATTTAAATTCAAAAACAGAATTTAAACCACAAATAATAAAACAGAAAAATATAAAGAGAGAAGAGGTTTACCTGGCCACGCAGCCCAGCAGCAGCCTGCAGAGCAGCCCAGCACCGCAACCCACCACTTGGCCCAACCCAAATAACCCTTCACGTTATTTTCACGCGAAGGGGAGGGTCATCATCTTCGTCCATCCCGGCAAGCAGCTCGGTGGCATCTCCTCTGCCACCGGCCGCACCAAGATGCGCGCCGCCGCTCTAATCGTCTATAAAGGTCACCGTGCCGCCACTAGGAACCCTAATGAGTCCATTCCCCTTTCTCTCTGCTTCATCTCTGAAATTCCGAAACCCTAGCTGAGCCGGCCATCTCCTATCGCCGTTGATTGGAGCACCCCCAAGCCTCGCCGTGGCCACCATCAGCATCGCCGTCCTCGACTTGCTCTTCTTGCAAGAGGAATCGAGCCGCTGCGCTCGGAATTGTCTCGGTCGAGCTCGTCTTCCCCGACGCCGGGAGCAACCAATTCCGATGATGCCGACCAACATTGACCTCGCCTTCAAGCCCTGCGTGCTCCTGGTGAGCCCCTGAATCTCATATCATGCCTAGCTTGCTCGATTGCATCCCGTAGCCTCACCGCACCGATCACCTGCGAGCTCTGCCGCTCGGCCTAGCCACCGGCCAAGCTCCGGTGACTATTGGGAAGCGACGCCACCACCACTAGATTTGCCTCGTTTTCCCGGTTCCAACGAGCACCCACACAACCCTGCGGGAACCCCGTAGCGCTGTCGTCGTCGACGACTGGCCGCCGGCAGTGAGCTCCTCAGCCACATCGTCGATTTGGACTTAGTCCACGCCCGCGTGGCAGCTGACGTGGCTAGGTCCCACTAGTCAGTGAGTAGGGGTAGGTTTAACCCGGGTACAACTAGTAATTATATTTATTTTTAAATTCCAAAAAACATCTGAAACTTTGCATGAGTATATAAAATTCATTTCAAATCAGAAAAATACAAATGAGATATGAAAATTATTATAAAAATAAAATCTATCCAATAAAAATATAATATGAAATTTTTATTTTAAATAAACTTTAATTATTTAACCTTTATTATTTAAGCCTTTTCTTTATTTCTAAATTCAATTAAAATTCAATATTTAGGAAAACTTTTTAAATTAAATAAAAATCATTAAGTAAATATGAATACACTAAAACTAATTTTATTTTATCACTAACTTATTAAATATTTAGTAAAGGGATTTAAACCCTAAATAATATTTATCTTAATTATTAATCCTCTAAAAATAATAAAATATTAAATCCATTGTTATTTTTATTTCAAAAGCTATTAAGAACTTCAACTTTATCATCAAGTTATTAATTTAAGAGTTACATCACAAAAAGGAAACCCTAAGTCCATATTGAATAAAACTACAACATTATCATTTTATGTGAGGACCCCAAAACCCTAATTTTATATGTGAACCCTAAATTACTTATAATCCGAAACCCTAGGCTATAAAATGTGATCATTTTACTTCCTTTTCACACACAGAGCCATAATTAGCAACTAAATGCATATTTATGTCCTCATAAAATAATAGAAGCCTTATTATTAATGAGTTGGTATTTCATCTATTCATACTAATTAAACCTAAATGATCAAGTAGGACCACCTAAATGTAAACCCTAGTTCCTATCCTCCAAATCATCATCCTTAACTATCCATATTTAGTATCAAACCATTGTGAACCACCCTAATAGCAACCATGTCCAGTATTTTATATATCACCTATCCATATCCAACTAAACCCTGCAAACACTAAAGAATTATAAACCATCTTGTTAAGAACCAACCATTCCTTACTTAGTGAATTCCAGAGCAAACCCTAGAACCCATAAGCCTTAATTGAAATACTTCTTATTACTTAAGTAATATGTTCTTCAAAAGTTATTCTTTTGAAGTAAATAAAGAGTAGTCATCAATCCTGCCTAATAAGACCTATGGACCATAGCTATCCATCACCAGTAAGATATAACCAACCATTATAGCAACCATGATTAATCAACTATTTAGTATGCTTATGTTTAAACTAAAACCATACAAGCTCTAGATGCTGATGAATCCAACTTTGTTGTGATCCATCTAATCCTTACTCAAGAAACTAATTGGAACCATAGTAAACCATAGAACCCCACAAACCTAATTATCATACTTGTTCTTTATTAAAGAATATGTTCTTTAAAAGTTATTCTTTTAAATTAAATAACAAGTAATCATTAACCATATCCTATAGTACCAAAAACAACAATTGTTCTTTACATGTTAACATTATGCCAACTAAATTTCTTTGTGTGTTAAATTGATTACTATGCTTTATTATACCATTTGTTTATGATACTAATACAACCAAACCCTAATAAGAAACTTGTTTGTGAATCACTCTAAAAGTGCAACACACCCTAAACCAATCATTCCAACTCACTAATCCTAAATCATCGGGGTTAGGTCACGCTTAGAGCGATTGAATCTCATACTTATGCATTATAGCATATTTGCCAATCTTTTAAACATTGTCCTTACCGGGCGATGATGTCATTTCAGAATTTGGAGTTATCCCGTATCGAATTCCTTGACTGCATAATCTTGCAGTCAAGAAAGGTAAGTTCATCGCTTGCTCATGTCATTTGAGTATTTTTTATCAAATTACTTGCAAAGTACTATACTTATAACTCTTGCATTAAAAAAAGATTATTTTCATAACTATGAATATGACTATGTGGTGGGCAATGGAACCATGGTATGAGTCTGATTGCGCGTACTTAACACGTCCGTTGGGAACCCCAAGAGGAAGGTATGATGCGCACAGCAGCAAGTTTTCCCTCAGAAAGAAATCAAGGTTTATCGAACCAGGAGGAGCCAAGAAGCACGTTGAAGGTTGATGGCGGAGGAGTGTAGTGCGGCGCAACACCAAGGATTGCGGCGCCAACGTGGAACCTGCACAACACAATCACATAACTTTGCCCCAACGTAACAGCGAGGTTGTCAATCTCACCGGCTTGCTGTAAACAAAGGATTAGATGTATAGTGTGGATGATGATGGTTGTTTGCGAAGAACAGTAAAGAACAATTGCAGCAATTTGTATTTCAGATGTAAAGAATAGGACCGGGTGATACGTCTCCGACGTATCGATAATTTCTTATGTTCCATGCCACATTATTGATGATATCTACATGTTTTATGCATACTTTATGTCATATTTATGCATTTTCCGGCACTAACCTATTAACGAGATGCCGAAGAGCGATTGCTTGTTTTCTCGCTGTTTTTGGTTTCAGAAATCCTAGTAAGGAAATATTCTCGGAATTGGACGAAATCAACGCCCAGGGTCCTATTTTTGCACGAAGCTTCCAGAAGACCGAGGGATAGACGAAGTGGGGCCACGAGGCGGCCACACACTAGGGCGGCGCGGCCTGGGCCGCGCCGGCCTGTTGTGTGGGGCCCTCGTGTGGCCCCCTGACCTGCCCTTCCGCCTACATATAGTCTTCGTCGCGAAACCCCCAGTACCGAGAGCCACGATACGGAAAACCTTCCGGAGACGCCGCCGCCGCCAATCCCATCTCGGGGGATTCAGGAGATCGCCTCCGGCACCCTGCCGGAGAGGGGAATCATCTCCCGGAGGACTCTTCACCGCCATGGTCGCCTCCGTAGTGATGAGTGAGTAGTTCACCCCTGGACTATGGGTCCATAGCAGTAGCTAGATGGTTGTCTTCTCCTCATGTGCTTCATTGTCGGATCTTGTGAGCTGCCTAACATGATCAAGATCATATATCTGTAATTCTATATGTTGTGTTTGTCGGGATCCGATGGATAGAGAATACTATGTTATGTTGATTATCAATCTATTACCTATGTGTTGTTTATGATCTTGCATGCTCTCCGTTATTAGTAGAGGCTCGGCCAAGTTTTTACTCTTAACTCCAAGAGGGAGTATTTATGCTCGATAGTGGGTTCATGCCTCCATTAAATCCGGGACAGTGACGAGAAAGTTCTAAGGTTGTGGATGTGCTTGTTGCCACTAGGGATAAAACATTGATGCTATGTCCGAGGATGTAGTTATTGATTACATTACGCACCATACTTAATGCAATTGTCTGTTGTTTGCAACTTAATACTGGAAGGGGTTCGGATGATAACCTGAAGGTGGACTTTTTAGGCATAGATGCATGCTGGATAGCGGTCTATGTACTTTGTCGTAATGCCCAACTAAATCTCACAATACTCATCATATCATGTATGTGTGATACGTCTCCGACGTATCGATAATTTCTTATGTTCTATGCCATATTATTGATGATACCTACATGTTTTATGCACACTTTATGTCATATTCGTGCATTTTCTGGAACTAACCTATTAACAAGATGCCGAAGTGCCGATTGTCTGTTTCTACTGTTTTTGGTTTCGAAATCCTAGTAACGAAATATTCGCGGAATTGGACGAAATCAAAGCCCGGGGGCCTATTTTTCCACGAAGCTTCCAGAAGTCCGAAGACGAGACGAAGAGGGGCCGCGGGGTGGCCAAACCCTAGGGCGGCGCGGCCCCACCCCCGGCCGCGCCGGCCTATGGTGTGGGCCCCCCGTGCCGCCTCTTGACTTGCCCTTCCGCCTACTTAAAGCCTCCGTGACGAAACCCCCAGTACCGAGAGCCACGATACGGAAAACCTTACTGAGACGTCGTCGCCGCCGATCCCATCTCGGGGGATCCAGGAGATCGCCTCCGGCACCTCGCCGGAGAGGGGAATCATCTCCCGGAGGACTCTACACCGCCATGGTCGCCTCCGGAGTGATGAGTGAGTAGTCTACCCCTGGACTATGGGTCCATAGCAGTAGCTAGATGGTTGTCTTCTCCTCATTGTGCTTCATTGTTAGATCTTGTGAGCTGCCTAACATGATCAAGATCATCTATCTGTAATTCTATATGTTGTGTTTGTCGGGATCCGATGGATAGAGAATACTATGTCATGTTAATTATCATGTTATTATACATGTGTTGTTTATGATCTTGCATGCTCTCCGTTTCTAGTAGAGGCTCTGGCCAAGTTTTTACTTTTAACTCCAAGAGGGAGTACTTATGCTCGATAGTGGGTTCATGCCTACATTGACACTCGGGACAGTGATGTAAAGTTCTAAGGTTGTGTTGTGTCTGTTGCCACTAGGGATAAAACATTGGCGCTATGTCCGAGGATGTAGTTGTTGATTACATTACGCACCATACTTAATGCAATTGTCTGTTGTTTAGCAACTTAATACTGGAGGGGGTTCGGATGATAACCTGAAGGTGGACTTTTTGGGCATAGATGCAGTTGGATGGCGGTCTATGTACTTTGTCGTAATGCCCAATTAAATCTCACTATACTTATCATGTCATGTATGTGCATTGTTATGCTCTCTCTATTTGTCAATTGCCCGATCGTAATTTGTTCACCCAACATGCTTTTATCTTATGGGAGAGACACCTCTAGTGAACTCGTGGACCCCGGTCCATTCTTTAATACTCGAAATACAAATCTGCTGCAATACTTGTTTTTACTATTTTCTCTCGCAAACAATCATCTTCCACACAATACGGTTAATCCTTTGTTACAGACAAGCCGGTGAGATTGACAACCTCACTTGTTTCGTTGGGGCAAAGTTCTTTGGTTGTGTTGTGCGGGTTCCACGTTGGCGCCGGAATCTCCGGTGTTGCGCCGCACTACATCCCGCCGCCATCAACCTTCAACGTGCTTCTTGGCTCCTCCTGGTTCGATAAACCTTGGTTTCTTTCTGAGGGAAAACTTGCTGCTGTGCGCATCATACCTTCCTCTTGGGGTTGCCCAACGAACGTGTGAAATACACGCCATCAATGTGCATGGTCATGCCCTCTCTATTTGTCAATTGCCCGACTGTAATTTGTTCACCCAACATGCTATTTATCTTATGGGAGACACCTCTAGTGAACTGTGGACCCCGGTCCATTCTTTTACATCGAATACAATCTATCGCAATACTTGTTCTACTCGTTTTCTCGCAAATAATCATCATCCACACTATACATCTAATCTTTGTTACGAGCAAGCCGGTGAGATTGACAACCTCACTTTTTCGTTGGGGCAAAGTACTTTGGTTGTGTTGTGCGGGTTCCACGTTGGCGCCGGAATCCCCGGTGTTGCGCCGCACTACATCCCGCTGCCATCAACCTTCAACGTGCTTCTTGGCTCCTCCTGGTTCGATAAACCTTGGTTTCTTTCTGAGGGAAAACTTGCTACTGTGCGCATCATACCTTCCTCTTGGGGTTCCCAACGGACGTGTTAATTACGCGCAATCAAGCTCTTTTTCTGGCGCCGTTGCCGGGGAGATCAAGACACGCTGCAAGGGGAGTCTCCACAATCCAATCTCTTTACTTTGTTTTTGTCTTGCTTTATTTTATTTACTACTTTGGTTGCTGCATTATATCAAAACACAAAAAAAATAGTTGCTAGCTTTACTTTATTTACTGTCTTGCACTCTATATCAAAAACACAAAAAAATTATTTACTTGCATTTTACTTTTGTTACCATGTCTAGGTCTGCACCTGTTACTTCTTCACCTGAGGAATTAGTCTTCACTTTTAAACAAGGGGATGAGGAGAGTTTTAAAGGTGCTTGGTCCAGAATTTTTACTTCTTATCGTAGAACTGAACCTCAAATGACTCTAAGTTTGCTCCTTAGTAATTTTTATTTTGGTCTTATGATTCGCTATAGATATGCCTTGGATGCTGTAGTAGGAGGAGATTTCCTTCATTGCAATGGGGATCAAGCTTTTAATGCCATAAAGAAGTTGGTTGCATCACATGATTCAGTTAATAACTTTGATTCAACCCTTATTAGTATTTATAATAGATTAAACACTCTTGAGACAAGTGCATCTCGCTTGAATGAAAATTATAGATATGTTCGTAACCGTCTTGATCAAGTTTTAGTGAACTCCGAACCTTCATTATGGGATCCTACTATTAAAATTGTTATCGGTGACCAAACTCTTCATGCCAATTGTGATATTATGTCTGAATTTTGCCTAATGCCTAAGAGTATTCATGAATCTTTGAAACTATGGGGATTTGTTGAAGGGGGAGAAGGAATAACCCTTATTGATAACTCTGTTATAATTCCTAAAGGAATAGCTGCGGGTGTGCATGCAACCATTCTTGGGAGAACAATATCCATTGATTATCTTGTTATTGAATGTGCAGGAACAGGACAAATCACACTCGGAAGATCCTTGCTGAAACTATTGGGAGCAGTCATAGATATGGGAGAAGGCACCCTAAGATTCACCTCTACACCGGGGGGTAGACATATATTCCCTAAATCAAAGAGTAAGAAAAAGAACAAGAAAGGTAAGGGTAAAGCCCAAGGTAATGTTGATGCTCCATCTCTCGACAACACTTGATACACACTTTCTACGCCTAGCTGAAAGGCGTTAAAGAAAAGCGCTTATGGGAGACAACCCATGTTTTTACTACAGTACTTTTATTTTATATTTGAGTCTTGGAAGTTGTTTACTACTGTAGCAACCTCTCCTTATCTTAGTTTAGTGCTTTGTTGTGCCAAGTAAAGTCGTTGATAGTAAGGTTCATACTAGATTTGGATTACTCCGCAGAAACAGATTTCTTTGCTGTCACGAATCTGGGCCTAATTCTCTGTAGGTAACTCAGAAAATTATGCCAATTTACGTGTGTGATCCACAGATATGTACGAAACTTTCATTCAATTTGGGTATTTTCATTTGAGCAAGTCTGGTGCCTCGATAAAATCCGTCTTTACGGACTGTTCTGTTTTGACAGATTCTGACTTTTATTTCGCATTGCCTCTTTTGCTATTATGGATGAATTTCTTTGTTCCATTAATGTCCAGTAGCTTTGTGCAATGTCTAGAAGTGTTAAGAATGATTGTGTCACCTCTGAACATGTGAATTTTTATTGTGCACTAACCCTCTAATGAGTTGTTTCGAGTTTGGTGTGGAGGAATTTTTCAAGGATCAAGAGAGGAGGATGATACAATATGATCCAGGAGAGTGAAAGCTCTAAGCTTGGGGATGCCCCGGTGGTTCACCCCTGCATATTTTAAGAATACTCAAGCGTCTAAGCTTGGGGATGCCCAAGGCATCCCCTTCTTCATCGACAACATTATCGGGTTCCTCCCCGAAACTATATTTTTATTCCATCACATCTTATGTGCTTTGCTTGGAGCGTCGGTTTGTTTTTGTTTTTGTTTGAATAAAATGGATCCTAGCATTCATTGTGTGGGAGAGAGACACGCTCCGCTGTTGCATATGGACAAATATGTCCTTAGGCTTTACTCATAGTATTCATGGCGAAGGTTGAATCTTCTTCGTTAAATTGTTATATGGTTGGAATCGGGAAATGCTACATGTAGTAATTCTAAAATGTCTTGAATAATTTGATACTTGGCAATTGTTGTGCTCATGTTTAAACTCTTGCATCATATAATTTGCACCTATTAATGAAGAAATACATAGAGCTTGCTAAAATTTGGTTTGCATATTTGGTCTCCCTAAAGTCTAGATAATTTCTAGTATTGAGTTTGAACAACAAGGAAGACGGTGTAGAGTCTTATAATGTTTACAATATGTCTTTTATGTGAGTTTTGCTGTACCGGTTCATCCTTGTGTTTGTTTCAAATAACCTTGCTAGCCTAAACCTTGTATCGAGAGGGAATACTTCTCATGCATCCAAAATCCTTGAGCCAACCACTATGCCATTTGTGTCCACCATACCTACCTACTACATGGTATTTCTCCGCCATTCCAAAGTAAATTGCTTGAGTGCTACCTTTAAATTTCCATCATTCGCCTTTGCAATATATAGCTCATGGGACAAATAGCCTAAAAACTATTGTGGTATTGAATATGTACTTATGCACTTTATCTCTTATTAAGTTGCTTGTTGTGCGATAACCATGTTCCTGGGGACGCCATCAACTACTATTTGTTGAATATCATGTGAGTTGCTATGCATGTTCGTCTTGTCTGAAGTAAGGGAGATTTACCACTCATTTAATGGTTAGAGCATGCATATTGTTAGAGAAGAACATTGGGCCGCTAACTAAAGCCATGATTCATGGTGGAAGTTTCAGCTTTGGACATATATCCTCAATCTCATATGAGAACATTAATTGTTGCTACATGCTTAGGCATTAAAGAGGAGTCCATTATCTGTTGTCTATGTTGTCCCGGTATGGATGTCTAAGTTGAGAATAATCAAAAGCGAGAAATCCAAATGCGAGCTTTCTCCTTAGACCTTTGTACAGGCGGCATAGAGGTACCCCTTTGTGACACTTGGTTAAAACATGTGTATTGCGATGATGATCCCGGTAATCCAAGCTAATTAGGACAAGGTGCGGGCACTATTAGTATACTATGCATGAGGCTTGCAACTTGTAAGATATAATTTACATGATACATATGCTTTATTACTACCGTTGACAAAATTGTTTCATGTTTTCAAAACCAAAGCTCTAGCACAAATATAGCAATTGATGCTTTCCTCTTTGAAGGACCTTTCTTTTACTTTTATGTTGAGTCAGTTCACCTATTTCTCTCCACCTCAAGAAGCAAACACTTGTGTGAACTCTGCATTGATTCCTACATACTTGCATATTGCACTTGTTATATTACTTTACATTGACAATATCCATGAGATATACATGTTATAAGTTGAAAGCAACCGCTGAAACTTAATCTTCCTTTGTGTTGCTTCAATACCTTTACTTTGATTTATTGCTTTATGAGTTAACTCTTATGCAAGTCTTATTAATGCTTGTCTTGAAGTACTATTCATGAAAAGTCTTTGCTTTATGATTCAGTTGTTTACTCATGTCATTACCATTGTTTTGATCACTGCATTCATTACATATGCTTACAATAGTATGATCAAGGTTATGATGGCATGTCACTCCGAAATTATCTTTGTTATCGTTTACTCGCTTCGGGACGAGCAGGAACTAAGCTTGGGGATGCTGATACGTCTCCGACGTATCGATAATTTCTTATGTTCCATGCCACATTATTGATGATGTCTACATGTTTTATGCGTACTTTATGTCATATTTATGCATTTTCCGGCACTAACCTATTAACGAGATGCCGAAGAGCCAGTTGTTGTTTTCTGCTGTTTTTGGTTTCAGAAATCCTAGTAAGGAAATATTCTCGGAATTGGACGAAATCAACGCCCAGGGTCCTATTTTTGCACGAAGCTTCCAGAAGACCGAGGGATAGACGAAGTGGGGCCACGAGGCGGCCACACACTAGGGCGGCGTGGCCTGGGCCTAGGCCGCGCCGGCCTGTTGTGTGGGGCCCTCGTGTGGCCCCTGACCTGCCCTTCCGCCTACATATAGTCTTCGTCGCGAAACCCCCAGTACCGAGAGCCACGATACGGAAAACCTTCCAGAGACGCCGCCGCCGCCAATCCCATCTCGGGGGATTCAGGAGATCGCCTCCGGCACCCTGCCGAAGAGGGGAATCATCTCCCGGAGGACTCTTCACCGCCATGGTCGCCTCCGGAGTGATGAGTGAGTAGTTCACCCCTGGACTATGGGTCCATAGCAGTAGCTAGATGGTTGTCTTCTCCTCATTGTCGGATCTTGTGAGCTGCCTAACATGATCAAGATCATCTATCTGTAATTCTATATGTTGTGTTTGTCGGGATCCGATGGATAGAGAATACTATGTTATGTTGATTATCAATCTATTACCTATGTGTTGTTTATGATCTTGCATGCTCTCCATTATTAGTAGAGGCTCTGGCCAAGTTTTTACTCTTAACTCCAAGAGGGAGTATTTATGCTCGATAGTGGGTTCATGCCTCCATTAAATCTGGGATAGTGACAGAAAGTTCCAAGGTTGTGGATGTGCTGTTGCCACTAGGGATAAAACATTGATGCTATGTCCGAGGATGTAGTTATTGATTACATTACGCACCATACTTAATGCAATTGTCTGTTGTTTGCAACTTAATACTGGAAGGGGTTCGGATGATAACCTGAAGGTGGACTTTTTAGGCATAGATGCATGCTTGGATAGCGGTCTATGTACTTTGTCGTAATGCCCAACTAAATCTCACAATACTCATCATATCATGTATGTGCATGGTCATGCCCTCTCTATTTGTCAATTGCCCGACCGTAATTTGTTCACCCAACATGCTATTTATCTTATGGGAGAGACACCTCTAGTGAACTGTGGACCCCGGTCCATTCTTTTACATCAAATACAATCTATCGCAATACTTGTTATACTTGTTTTCACGCAAACAATCATCATCCACACTATACATCTAATCCTTTGTTACAGACAAGCCGGTGAGATTGACAACCTCACTCGTTTCGTTGGGGCAAAGTACTTTGGTTGTGTTGTGCAGGTTCCACGTTGGCGCCGGAATCCCTGGTGTTGCGCCGCACTACATCCCACTGCCATCAACCTTCAACGTGCTTCTTGGCTCCTCCTGGTTCGATAAACCTTGGTTTCTTTCTGAGGGAAAACTTGCTACTGTGCGCATCATACCTTCCTCTTGGGGTTCCCAACGGACGTGTTAATTACGCGCAATCACCGGGGTCCACAAATCACTAGCGGTGTCTCTCCCATAAGATAGCAGATGTTGGGTGAACAAATTACAGTTGGGCAATTGACAAATAAAGAAGGCATAACAATGCACATACATATATCATGATGAGTACTATGAGATTTAATCGGGGCATTACGACAAAGTACATAGACCGCTATCCGAGCATGCATCTATGCCTAAAAAGTCCACCTTCGAGGTTACCATCCGAACCCCTTCCGGTATTAAGTTGTAAACAACGGACAATTGCATTAAGTATGGTGCGTAATGTAATCAACACAAATATCCTTAGACAAAGCATCGATGTTTTATCCCTAGTGGCAACAACACATCCACAACCTTAGAACTTTCCGTCACTCGTCCCAGATTTAATGGAGGCATGAACCCACTATCGAGCATAAATACTCCCTCTTGGAGTCACAAGTATCAACTTGGCCGAGCCTCTACTAGCAACGGAGAGCATGCAAGAACATAAATAACATATATGATAGATTGATAATCAACTTGACATAGTATTCAATATTCATCGGATCCCAACAAACACAACATGAAGGATTACAAATAGATGATCTTGATCATGATAGGCAGCTCACAAGATCTAACATGATAGCACAATGGGGAGAAGACGACCATCTAGCTACTGCTATGGACCCATAGTCCAGGGGTGAACTACTCACACATCGATCCGGAGGCGATCATGGCGATGAAGAGACCTCCGGGAGATGATTCCCCTCTCCGGCAGGGTGCCGGAGGCGATCTCCTGAATCCCCCGAGATGGGATTGGCGGCGGCGGCGTCTCTGTAAGGTTTTCTGTATCGTGGCTCTCGGTACTGGGGGTTTCGCGACGGAGGCTTTAAGTAGGCGGAAGGGCAGGTCGAGAGGTGCCACGGGGACCCCACACAACAGGGCCGCGCGGGCCCCTTGCTGGGGTTCCAAGTTTACTACTGTTATTATATTTAATCTAGCTTGAAATACCTAATGGATGTTATTCTCATCATGGTTGCCTTTGGTTATAGGGATGAATGTTTATTCACACCAAATTAAGTAGAGGGTTTGGCACTAAGGTTTCTTATGTTCCTTAATTGAGGAATAAGTGGAATGTAGATGTGGTAGGATTCTACTTATGATAGGAATATAAATCTAGGGTTGCTTACTAGTGTTCTCCATATGATTTCATGTGATGGATGATATCTACTTATCATATTAGGGTTTAACTTATCCTTATATATCTCCAAAGCATGGTCATGGATTAGACATGATCAACTTGTTCTTAATGTCTTCTACCCCAAGTTCTTAGGGTTTATGATCATTACTCAATTTATAATGATCAAGGGTTTGACTTCCTAATGTATCTCTCATGAACTAGGATTCTCACTTCCAAGATCAAGTATTGTCTTGATGAGAGTGGATTTGGTGACTAGGTGTATACGTGAGCACCCTCTAGATGCTACACGATCTGCGTTGAGATCCGGTTCTCGTCAATTGGATCTATTGCCTTGACATTGTCTTATCCATCGCTAAGTGTACTTGGCGTGGGTCCTACGTGATTTGTAAGTGCATCTGGCCCACTATTTGAATTCAAAAGGTGGGTCCTACGTGATTTGGAAGTGTTGTTAGTGCTGATGTGGTTTGCTAACCCAACAATGATGGTAACAGTGGATTGCTAGATGTGACACGTGTCAACCAATGGATGCGTGCTCACGTATACACCCGGTCACCAGGCTTCTTTTGTTGTCTTGATCAGCTAGGGTATAGTACTTCTTTTAAACTTTCTTGGATGGATATGGCTATGGTTGTCTCAATAGATCATATCCATTGGAATGTCTGAGATAATAACTTAGAGTTCTCAAGGAATGATTATATAATCATATGGGTGTATGGATAGTTCTCTCCCTAGAAATCATGTGTTGGCTCAACTAAGTTGAGTGTAACACCATAGCTTGAGCTCTCTTATATAGGAATGGTTATTCTATGGTTTATGATGTACTCCTAATATCTCCTTAGGTATCTAGGCTAAGACTCCACTTGGCTATCTTGGTTGGATTAGTCTCCTCCTTACTTTGTAAATTCATGGATGTGGTGTTATTCCATTTGATCCTAGATCATCTCACCACTCCCAAGTCAGTTAGATTATAACCTAAGGTTTTAGTTCAAAATTTATCCTTGATTCTTTAATAGGTATAGCTAAGGTTGGTATGAATGGTTTCTCTTATTTGGGAATGACTTAATTAATATCTCAAGGTTATGCTCCAAAGATAATGATGTGATCATGAAGATCTATGGTTATTATAAATGGATGCTCTCTCTAGGAAATGTATTGAATAATATCCTAGGGTTCTTCTCTTAAAGATGATGATATGACCATATGGGTATATATCCAAGGGTTTAGCTGATGTGTTGACATCACTTTTCTAATAGATATAGAACTCTCTCTCCTCTAGATTTTGATATATCTTAATTTGGACAGAGAAGAATGGAATAAGGGAAACTAGAGAACATTACTAATGTTGATATCTTTGTCATGAATCCAAGAATGAAGTGGAATGAATACCATGAGGTTCATGGTAGGAACATAGATTAGTTTAATACATGGAAAAGATAAGTTAAGAATAGTTTCTCCATTTTATTGTTACATGATTTGCAATTGAACAGATGTTCATATGTTATGGCAAGGAATACCATATTATGATCTTTTATAAGATCAAGCAATTGATCCTTGATTAATGTGTTGTTGTGTTGGTTTTAGTTCCATTTGATCTAACCCCTTAGATCAAATCATTACTACCCAAAACAAGGTTTTAGCAAAGGTCACATTGAGGTTTATAGCGCTTGACTTGATGAGCTACTTTAGTTCCATCAAGCCAAGTGAAACTTCAGTTATTGTGACATGTTTTATTTGAAAGCGCGAAATTTCCCCGGATTTTCTATGCATGAATGTAATGCACACATCTGCTTCCTCTATTTTTGTAACCCCAAATCCTGAGATGTTACAGAGATGAAATTGAATTGTAAGAACTTTTTATTACAAAGCCATCTACTAACTATATCTAAGTACTTTTCTACCTTATGATTAAACAATTTTTCAACCAAAGCCCAGACTTTCCTAGAGACTATGCAATCAAAAAAAAGATGATGCACACTCTCAAACTCTTTGCAGAAAGAGCATTCCATTGGTTTTGGAATACCTCAACATCTCAAATTATCCCTAGTCATAATTTTATTTTGTGATAACAACCAGAGGAAAACCTGTATCCTGGGAGGGATTTTTAAATCCCAAACAGCAGGCAAAAAATAGGAGCCACTCCCCTAAAATAACTAAAGCATACATAGATTTTTAGGAATATACCTCATTTGTTTCATAAGCCCAAATAAGCTGGTCTTCATCAACACTAAAAACTATAGTTTCAACAATAGCTAGTAGTTCCTGCCATTGTGCCATCATATCATCAGAGAAAGTTCGTCTAAAATCACACCTCAAATTTGGTCCATCCCACACCTCACTAACAGTCTTAGTTTGTTGATTAGAGATGAAATAAATATCCCAAAATTGAGTAGCTAAATTAGTGTTACCAAACCAAATATCCTCCCAAAATCTAACACTCCTACCATTCCCTATTTTCCATTTGTAACCAAACCTCACTGCTTCTGCAACACCCATCACTCCCTTCTAAAAGGTTGATGGATGTGCATGATGACAACAAAGAATGTTTGGATCCCTAGTATTATATTTGTTGTCTATTACTTTTCTCCACAGAGTCCCTTCACCCTGTATATATCTCTTAATCCAAGACCCTAGCTATTAGACAGAGTTTAAATCCTGCAAATTTGGAATACCCATACCACCAAACTCTTTTCTCATACACACAGAAGGCCAATTAGCCAAGTGAATTTTATTGTTTCCTTCTTCATCATTCCACGGACAGATAGCTAATTGTGTATTAATCAACTTCAAAGCCCATTTGGGGAATTTAAAGAAAGATAACAAATAAATCGGAATACTGGCTAAGACTGACCTAACTAGCTCTCTTTTGGCTGCAGAGGAAAGCAGTTTCCCTCTCCAACCAGCTAATCGACTTAGGAGAGAATCAATCAAAGCTTGCATATCTTCCCTTTTTAGTTTATCATAATGCAGAGGGATTCCTAGGTATTTAATTGGGAAAGATCCTAACACACATCCAAAAGTCTCCAAAAAAGGAGAGCACTCTTCTACCTCTACATTAATAGGTATCAACGCACTCTTATGATAGTTAATTCTCATGCCAAAGATTTGCTCAAAACAAGTTAAAATTCACTTCATGCATGTTAGTTGCAATTCTATTAATTTTTTCAAGGAAAAGCAGAGTGTCATCAGCGTACTGAAGATAGACTACTCCTCCAGGGACAAAATCAGTACAAAGACCCCTAATAAGCCCCTCACTACCACCCTTGAACAACATCTTTGAGAACACATCTACTACAAAATTGAACATACTAGGGGATAGAGGATCCCTTGTCTTAAACCTTTTCCAGTGAGGAAGAAATCACTCTCTACTTCATTAATTTTAACACCAATAGAGCCACCTGTGGTAAGTTTTTTAATAAGCCTAATCCAAAAAGGACTAAATGAAAGTATAGAGATGGTAAACCTAGAGGGGGGTGAATAGGTTTCTACAGATTTTAATTCTTTCTTTGCAATATTAGGCTTTGCGGAATATAAAGGTGAGCCTAATGCAAACTAGGTGAAGCAACCTATATGAGGATACCACTAACTCGAGCACGAAGGCTCTCACAGGCAGTTAAATCACAAGTAAGGAGTTCGGTTAGTGATAACCGATAGCACGCGGAGACGAGGATGTATTCCCGTGTTCCCTTGCTTTGCAACAAGGTACGTCACGTTTGGAGGAGTGGAGGTCCCACGAAGGATTCCACGCGCCACGAAGGCTCACCCTATTCTCCGGAGCCTATCCCACGAATGAATAGCTCACTCACTTGTGGTAGACTTTGAGGTAGCCTCCAAACCTTCACAATCTTGCCCGGAGCAAATCCACAGCCCGGATGCTTCCGGACTCCTCTTGCCCACCTAGGGTTTCCAAGGAACCCTAGGAGGCAAGCTTCTCAATGAATACAAGGGGGAATTAGATTTGGCTTGGTAGAACGGTAGATCGGGTTCTACTCTAACGATTCCCCGGAGGGATTTGAGTTTGGGTGGAGGAGGAGGGAGATCTGAGGCGTTTGGTGTTTCTAGCAATGGAGTAAGAGAGAGAGAGCTCAAGAACAACTTGTAGTGTAGTGCCTAACTGTTCAGAGGTAGGAGAAGGCCTATTTATAGTGTTCTTCAAAATATGGCCGTTGGTCACTGATACGTCCCCGACGTATCCATAATTTCTGTTGTTCCATGCTTGTTTTATGACAATACTTACATGTTTTGCTTGCACTTTATGATGTTTTCATGCATTTTCCGGAACTAACCTATTAACAAGATGCCACGAGTGCCAGTTCTGTTTTCTGCTCGTTTTTGGTTCCGGAAAGGCTGTTCGGGCAATATTCTCGGAATTCGACGAAACGAAGACCAAACCTCCTATTTTTCCCGGAAGCGTCCGAACACCGAAGAAGAGTCGGAGAGGGGCCGGAGGGCCACCACACCATAGGGCGGCGCGGCCTGGCCCGGGCCCGCGCCGGCTCGTGGTGTGGCGCCCCAGTGCCCCCTGCGCCGCCTCTTCGCCTATAAAATCCCTTTCGACCTAAAAACACCGTAACTCTTGACGAAACTCCGAGAAAGACTCCAGGGCGCCGCCGCCATCGCGAAACTCCAATTCGGGGGACAGAAGTCTCTGTCCCGGCACCCTGCCGGGACGGGGAAGTGCCCCCGGAAGCCATCTCCATCAACGCCATCGCCACCACCATGCTCCGTGAGTAGTTCCCTGATGACCCACAAGTATAGGGGATCGCAACAGTCTTCGAGGGAAGTATTACCCAATTTATTGATTCGACACAAGGGGAGACAAAGAATACTTGAAAGCCTTAACAGCGGAGTTGTCAATTCAGCTGCACTGGAAACAGACTTGCTCGCAAGAGTTTATCGATAGTAACAGTTTTATAGCGATAGCGATAGTGAAATAACAACGACAGAGTAACAAAGACAGCAGTAGTGATTCTAGTAAACAGCGAGGATTAAAATACCGTAGGCACGGGGACGGATGACGGGCGTTGCATGGATGAGAGAAACTCATGTAACAATCATAGCGGGGCATTTGCGGATAATAATAAAACGGTATCCAAGTACTAATCAATCAATAGGCATGTGTTCCAATTATAGTCGTACGTGCTCGCAATGAGAAACTTGCACAACATCTTTTGTCCTACCAGCCGGTGGCGGCCGGGCCTCAAGGGAAACTACTGGATATTAAGGTACTCCTTTTAATAGAGTACCGGAGCAAAGCATTAACACTCCGTGAACACATGTGATCCTCACATCACTACCATCCCCTCCGGTTGTCCCGATTTCGTCACTTCGGGGCCATTGGTTCCGGACAGCGACATGTGTATACAACTTGCGGGTAAGATCATAAACAACGAATATCATGATGAAATAATAACATGTTCAGATCCGAGATCATGGCACTCGGGCCCTAGTGACAAGCATTAAGCATAACAAGTTGCAACAATATCATAAAAGTACCATCTACGGACACTAGACACTATGCCCTAACAATCTTATGCTATTACATGACCAATCTCATCCAATCCCTACCATCCCCTTCGGCCTACAGCGGGGGAATTACTCACACATGGATGGGGGAAACATTGCTGGTTGATGGAGAGGCGTTGGCGGTGATGGCGGTGATGATCTCCTCCAATTCCCCGTCCCGGCGGAGTGCCGAACGGAGACTTCTGGCTCCCGCGACGGAGTTTCGCGATGTGGCGGCGTTCTGGAGGGTTTCTGGCGACTTCGATCTCTCTCCGTGCGTTTTTAGGTCGAGGCGAATAAGTAGTCCGAAGGGGGGCGTCGGAGGCCAGCCGAGGGGGCCACACCACATGGCCGCGCGGGGCCCCCCTGGGCCGCGCCGCCATGTGGTGTGGGGCCCTCGGGCCTCCACTTCAATTGTCCTTCTGGCTCCGCCATTATTCTGGGAAAATAGGCCCTTTCGTCAAAATCCCGAGGTTTTTCCTGAAAGTTGGATTTCTGCACAAAAACGAGACACCAGAACGGTTCTGCTGAAAACAGCGTTAGTCCGTGTTAGTTGCATCCAAAATACACAAATTAGAGGCAAAACAATAGCAAAAGTGTTCGGGAAAGTAGATACGTTTTGGACGTATCAACTCCCCCAAGCTTAGCTTATTGCTTGTCCTCAAGCAATTCAGTTAACAACCGAGCGATAAAAGAACTTTCACGAACACATTTGCTCATATGATGTATATATTCTCATGATATGGCTAATACTTAAGCAGTTCATAATAAGATACATGCAAATAAGATCATCTAACAGCTATGTCAATCATGAAGAGGTACCAACAATTAATAATAAGCATCATGAATCATGTATATAAGCAGGATTGCAATGTTCATAAGAGAGTATGATAAAGTGGTATCTCGCTTGCCTGTATTTGATCGGCAAAACATAAATGCCCGGGCACCTCCGGAGTTCATAGAAAGACTAGAAGTAGTGATTGTCAAAGATAAAAGCATCAAAGTTATACCACAATCAATCATATTTTGAGACAAGCATATTATACTAAGAATGACAGTTGTGCTCTCAAGAAAGTGCTCAAAGAAATAATGGAGACACAACGTAAAAGTAAAAGATTGACCCTTCGCGAGAGGGAAGCGAGGGATTAACATGCGCTAGAGCTTTTCATTTGTAAAGTAGGAGTAAAATTATTTTGAGAGGTGTTTGTTGTTGTCAACGAATGGTAATGGGTACACCAACTACCTCGCCAACCGGACTTTCAAGAGCGGCTCCCATGAATTATTTGCATGTTTATGTGGCACTCCTTCCAACCTTTCTTACACAAACCATGGCTAACCGAATCCTCGGGTGCACGCTAACAATCACATACCATGAAGGAGTGCCTTTTTATTTTAGTTTTATTATGATGATGACACTCCCCCAACCTTTGCTTACACAAGCCATGGCTAATCCGAATCCTTCGGGTGCCGTCCAACAATCACAAACCATGGAGGAGTGTCTATTTAAGTTAATTAATTCGGGACTGGGAATCCCATTGCCAGCTCTTTTTGCAAAATTATTGGATAAGCGGGTGTGCCACTATTCCATATGAGAGTCCGTCAAAAGTAAATGACAAGGTTGAAAGCTAAACACCACATACTTCCTCATGAGCTATGAAACATTAACACAAATTAAGAAGCATTTTGAAGGTTTTAAAGGTAGCGCATGAGAATTTACTTGGAATGGTTTGAAATGCCATGCATAGGTATTTATGGTGGACACTCCGGAATAACTTGGTTTTCATGTGTTTGGAGGCACGAGCAGCGTTCCCGCTCGGTACAAGTGAAGGCTAGCAAAAAGACTAGGGAGCGACAAATCAAGAGAGCGATAGCATCGTCATAATCATGCTTGCGGCAAAATAAATTAACTGAGGCATAAAAATGATACAAGAACTCTGAAGCAATGTAAATCATTGAGGCTTAATTGACTTTTGTTCAGTCATATGCATGCGTGAGCATGTGCCAAGTCGATATAAATGAATTATTCAGAGGAGGATACCACAATGCCATACTTACTTATGAATAAAACAATGCAAGCAAACATCCATGACATGCTACTCATATTAATAGATTGGAGCTAATTATGAGAGATCATGAACTACTAGACTTTATTAAATGACATATACCTCACATGAACCAACTAAGCATGCTCACATGGATGAGTATATGTACAAAAATGAAAACAAATAGAGTTCATACCAGCCTCTCACCACAATCAGATTGTCGTAGATCGTCATTATTGCCTTTCACTTGTGTAGCTTGGATAATATGAAATGAAAACCACGCTCCAGCCACCGAAGACCATTGAACTCAAGATG
Organism: Lolium rigidum; assembly: GCF_022539505.1. Taxonomy (NCBI): domain Eukaryota; kingdom Viridiplantae; phylum Streptophyta; class Magnoliopsida; order Poales; family Poaceae; genus Lolium; species Lolium rigidum. The sequence continues at coordinate 28,852 of NW_025899964.1, read as the reverse complement.
AACTTTACAAAACCAAAGAAGAACAGCAAATATTTTTGGTGTTTTCGAATTCGAGAACAAGAACAAAAGGAAACAAGCAAACAAAGCAAAATCTTTTTGGGTTTTCTTATAGCAAACTAGCAATAGCAAATAAAGCGAAACAAATGCAAGAAACCAAGATAAACAAATGGTGAAGAGAAACAACAGAAATATTTTTGGTCTTTTTGTGTTTTGGGAAAGAAACAAAGTGAAAGCAAGAAATAGCAAACTAAAAGAAACACAGAAAAGCGAGATGGCAGAAATCTGCCAAAACCTGACAGCAGTACAGAAATCGATTTTTACAAAAATCTTACGTTGCTCAGTTCGAAAAGTGTTCAACTAATGAAAGTTAGATAACAACCTGGGGAACACGCACAAAAATTTGCAACTCAAAATAACGTTCTGGCTGTGCGCACGAATTTTTACGGTAACAGCCCAGAATCTGTTTTCAGGCAGCACTTCCCCAAATATCATCTTCCTCTCATTAGAAAACCACTCAAAGAGACTAAACAAGTATATACAAGTATCCAGCAATCATAATATGCAAAGAATGAGTGATGCCGGTATACCTCCCCCAAGCTTAGGCTTTTGGCCTAAGTGGAGTTCAACCCCATCGAGGGCACTGGGTTCCACGCCGGTGGATCATATGTGGAGTAGTCATAATAAGGTACCGATGCAGAAGAAAAGCGTGGGGGTTCCTCATACCCAGCTTGTGGATGCGAAGAGCTTGCTGCATCGGATGACGAGTCGAGGTGTTCCTCGACCTCATCCGTGTTATCTCGTGCACGATGGCTTCCTCCCTCGATGTATGCATTAACTGCACTTTCCGTGACTGACCAATCCCCCCTGGAATCAAGGTTGAACAGAGAAGGTGCAGGCAATCCTACTAATTTTTCAACTTTCTTAGTCCTTGTCCAAGATTTCTTGTAAAATGTTATTCTATAAGACAGGTTCCCTAAATTAGACGAATTAGAAAGAAATTCATGCTTAATCATGGAATCTATGTCAAGTTTCTCCATAGGGAGCGGAATATCAAGACTGTGAGGTCTCACATTATGCATAGCTAATAAGCGAGAGGCGATGAGACCTCCACAAATTCCTCCCTTCTCACGATTAGTGGCAAGTCTGTTAGCTATCAAAGCTCCCAAGTTATAAGTCCTATTACTTTGTAATGCAGCAGCTAGAAAGGCTAGATCCGGGATAGTTATTTTACCTCCATTCTTTCTCGCTAGAACGCACTTGGTAATGAAATAGGCGAAATAACGAATAGCTGGGAAATGAATACTACTGATTTTACCATCATCCCCTGAGAAACTCCTTCCATGACAAATCATCTCGAAGAGGTCCAAGAGCTCTTGCGGCGATCCCTTTATCTTCTCACATGATCCCCATTGCGGCACTTTGATTGCTGCACAAAAATCACCGAATGGCAAGTTGACAGTTTTATTATAAATTTTGTACTGAACCATGGGGTTAGATTGTGACCAATTGAATTTAAAATCCTGCACTACCGACATAGTCAGCTTCACATATTGGCATGGTTCCCCATCAACAAAATCATCCAATCCTGCACGAGAGATTAAATTTTGGACGTCCCGCAAAATCCTCGCACTTCTCATGAAATCCGCACACGGATAGTAAGTGGGATATACTCCTTCTTCCCGGTGAACTCTCATGACCTGTGGCACCTCCAACTCATGTTGGTTGAGTTGGTACCTACCTCCTTCCATTTTCTGAAATTTTTAATAAACAATATAAAACTTGATTTGGTGACATATAATTGAAGGAAACTACCATAGGAACTTGCTAGAGTACTAATCATGCATCAAAACTAATTTCTACCAATTAGAACAAGCATGCAAGCTCACTAAACATGTTACCTACAGCAGCAAAATATTCAAGATATACTCAACCAAACAAAATTCTACTTGGATGGGTGGAGGAGTCACATACTAAGGAGCAAATGTGCCAAATTTCAACAGGAAATCTGAGCTGAGCAAAGAGATCGAGAAATCTGGAGTTCTTGAGCAAAAACGCGAGTGAGAGGAAATTGGTTCGAGTTTTTTCGGGAGAGAGAAGGTGCTGGGAGAAAGAGATGACAGAGTGGGGCAAGGAGGGGCCCACACCACATGGTGGCGCGGCCACCTCCTTGGCCGCGCCGGCCTGTGGTGTGGCACCCTGTGGTGCCCCACAGGTCATCCTCTGGTGCTCCCAGGTGCCTCGTCGAAAAATAGGACCAACGGTGTAATTTTCGCAAATTTTTGAAAACTTTGAAAAATGCACATTTTCTGGGTATTAAGTTTATTATTACTGGCCAGGAAAATTTTTGAAATCTCAAATCAACTAAGAAACTTTGCAAATTAAAAATGCTACAGCAACTAAAGCAAGTGGAGAAAGAAAGAGATGTTGTTTACCTCCTCTATGCATATAAAAGGTATTTGTTAACAAGGTTGATCAAGTCTTGCCACCAAATAAATTTTATATAGCATATGAAGAAATAAACCTCAAATCAATCATGTTACCTTGAATTGTATTGATATGGATCCAATCACAAGAGTTTGATGTTCTTCTTTAGGCTCATATATAGGACAATCAATAGTTCCCACTTTGATAGTTCTCACATGAGAAATAGTATTAACTCTGCACGCTTTTTCAATCCTCTTGGGGAAATAGATGGTGTGTTCCTTATCATCAACATTGAAAGTAACCTTTCCTTTATTGCAATCAATAACAGCCCCTGCGGTGTTAAGAAAAGGTCTCCCAAGAATAATAGACATATTATCATCTTCAGGCATTTCCAACACAACAAAATCAGTTAATATCAAGCAGTTATTAGTAACTTGAACAGGAACATCCTCACATATACCAACAGGAATAGCAGTATATTTATCAGCCATTTGCAAAGATATATCAGTAGGTATCAACTTATCTAAGTAAAGTCTCTTATAAAGAGAAAAAGGCATAACACTAACACCGGCTCCCAAGTCACATAGAGCAGTTTTAACATAATTATTCTTAATAGAACAAGGAATAGTAGGTATACCTGGGTCGCCCAACTTCTTTGGAACTTTGCCATTGAAAGAGTAATTAGCAAGCATAGTGGAAATTTCCTCATTGGGGATTTTCCTTTTGTTAGTAACAATATCTTTCATATACTTTGAATAAGGAGGCAATTTAATAGCATCAGTCAAAGGGATTTGCAAGAATAAAGGTTTCATCCAATCACAAAATTTATTATAGTGTTCCTCTTCCTTTGATTTTAGTTTCTTAGCAGGAAAAGGCATTGGCTTTTGCACCCAAGGTTCTCTTTCATTACCATGTTTCTCAGCAATAAAATCTTCTTTAGTATACTTTTTATTTTTAGCATGCTTTTCGGGTTCTTTTTCAACCTCTTCTTTATCAGGAGTATCATTCTTATCATTATCTTCACTATTATCATGTTCATTGCCACTTTCAGTTTCAGCATCGGAAATAGAAATACTATTAGGATCATTAACGGGTTCGAGAGGATTCTACAACATTTTTATGTTTCTTCTTCTTTTTCTTAGAATGAGCTCTAGGTTCAATGCGTTGAGAATCTTGTTCAATTCTTTTGGGATGCCCTTCAGGATATAGAGGATCCTGGGTAGAGACACCACCTCTAGTTGTTACTTCATAAGCATGTTTTTCTTTAGCATTATTTCCTAACAAGTCATTTTGCACTTTAGTGAGTTGATCAATTTGAGTTTGAACCATATGAAAATGTTTAACAAGCATCTTAACATCATTGGAGGTTCTCTCCACAATATCATGCAATTGACTAATAGCTTGAGAATTTTCCATTAGATGATTCTCTACTCTCATATTAAAATTTTCTTGCTTAACAATATAATTATCAAACTCATCTAAGCATTGCGCAGGAGGTTTTGAATACGGAATATCTTCCCTAGTAAAGCGTTGAAGGGAATTTACCTCAATCATGGATGAAGGGGGAATTATCTCACATATATCTTCTATTGGAGGTAGATTCTTCACATCTTCTGATTTAATACCTTTCTCCTTGAGAGACTTCTTGGCTTCCCTCATATCTTCATCATTCAATTTAATTAAACCCCTCTTCTTCACTATTGGCGTTGGAGTTGGTTCGAGCGTATTCCAATCATCATAATTCCGGCCTATTTTAGCCAATAATTCTTCGAGCGTCGTCCGGAGTTCTTTTCTTGAAAACACAACCAGCACAACTATCCGGGTATGCCCTAGACTCAATGGTTAGTCCACTATAAAATATATCAAGTAAATCATGCTTTTCTAAATCATGGTCGGGCAGAGCTCTAATAAGAGAGCAAAATCTCGCCCAAGCCTCGAGCAATTTCTCTTCATCTCCTTGATCAAAATTATAAACTCTCTCGCAAAGCAGCATGTTGAGCACTAGCGAGAAAGTATTTCCGAAAGAAAACAGACAAGCAATTCTTTTGGACTTTTAATAGAACTAGGTGGCAAACTATTATACCAAGTTTTAGCGTCATCCTTTAATGAGAATGGAAAGATTTTAGCAACAAAGTAAGTACGCTTCTTAACATCATCAGAAAACAAGCTACTCAAAGTAGATAACTCAGTCATGTGTTCAACAGCACTTTCTTTTTCGGTACCACAAAAAGGTGTTTTCTCAACAATAGCTATATGAGATAGATCAAGGGAAAAATCATAATCTTTATCCTTAATGTTTATAGGAGATGTGGCAAATTTAGGATCAGGAGACAGTTTATATCTAACGAGTATGTTCTGCAAGCAACTTTTTAATTTTTCTTGCATCGGTAGTAGCATGGCATTTTTCAATAAAATCATCATCAAGTTCCACATAATCTTCATCAAGATCATCACTAGAGTATTCAAGTTCGGGTGAATTAACAGGTGTAGTAACATCGGAGTTTCGAGCATTTTCAATTTGTCTAGACCTAGCAATGGAAGCATCTAGAAAAGTTCCCAATGAACCACTATCATCAAGCACAGCAGAAATATTATCGGTATTATGAGAGTTTTCAGATTCAGCGAAGTACCAAGCATTCGAAGCATGTGGCGGTGAAACAAGTTTATCAATCACAGATGGTGAATCAAGAGCAGCAGAGGTACTCAAAGTTGTACCTTTTCTTGTAGTGGATGGTAATATGGCGACCTTAGTATCGCGAGTTTTACCCATGATGGAGAATTTGCAGCGAACAATATTAATCCAAGTGAACTTCCAAATAAAGCTATGCTCCCCGGCAACGGCGCCAGAAAATAGTCTTGATGACCCACAAGTATAGGGGATCGCAACAGTCTTCGAGGGAAGTATTACCCAATTTATTGATTCGACACAAGGGGAGACAAAGAATACTTGAAAGCCTTAACAACGGAGTTGTCAATTCAGCTGCACCTGGAACAGAACTTGCTCGCAAGAGTTTATCGGTAGTAACAGCTTTATAGCGAGTAGCAGTAGTGAAATAACGAGCAGCAGAGTAACAAAGACAGCGAGTAGTGATTCTAGTAAACAAGCAGGATTAAAATACCGTAGGCACGGGGACGGATGACGGGCGTTGCATGGATGAGAGAAACTCATGTAACAATCATAGCGGGGCATTTGCAGATAATAATAAAACGGTATCCAAGTACTAATCAATCAATAGGCATGTGTTCCAATTATAGTCGTACGTGCTCGCAATGAGAAACTTGCACAACATCTTTTGTCCTACCAGCCGGTGGCAGCCGGGCCTCAAGGGAAACTACTCGGATATTAAGGTACTCCTTTTAATAGAGTACCGGAGCAAAGCATTAACACTCGTGAACACATGTGATCCTCACATCACTACCATCCCCTCCGGTTGTCCCGATTTCGTCACTTCGGGGCCATTGGTTCCGGACAGCGACATGTGTATACAACTTGCGGGTAAGATCATAAACAACGAATATCATGATGAAATAATAACATGTTCAGATCTGAGATCATGGCACTCGGGCCCTAGTGACAAGCATTAAGCATAACAAGTTGCAACAATATCATAAAAGTACCATCTACGGACACTAGGCACTATGCCCTAACAATCTTATGCTATTACATGACCAATCTCATCCAATCCCTACCATCCCCTTCGGCCTACAGCGGGGGAATTACTCACACATGGATGGGGGAAACATTGCTGGTTGATGGAGAGGCGTTGGCGGTGATGGCGGTGATGATCTCCTCCAATTCCCCGTCCCGGCGGAGTGCCGAACACGGACTTCGGCTCCCGCGACGGAGTTTCGCGATGTGGCGGCGTTCGGAGGGTTTCGGCGACTTCGACCTCTCTCCGTGCGTTTTTAGGTCGAGGCGAATAAGTAGTCCGAAGGGGGCGTCGGAGGCCAGCCGAGGGGCCACACCACATGGCCGCGCGGCCCCCCCGGGACGCGCCGCCATGTGGTGTGGGGCCCTCGGGCCTCCACTTCAATTGTCCTTCGGCTCCGCCATTATTCCGGGAAAATAGGCCCTTTCGTCAAAATCCCGAGGTTTTTCCCGAAAGTTGGATTTCTGCACAAAAACGAGACACCGAATCGGTTCTGCTGAAAACAGCGTTAGTCCGTGTTAGTTGCATCCAAAATACACAAATTAGAGGCAAAACAATAGCAAAAGTGTTCGGGAAAGTAGATACGTTTTGGACGTATCATTCCCCCATGGACTACGGGTTCTAGCTGTAGCTAGTTGGTATTCTCTCCCCCATGTACTTCAATACAATGATCTCATGAGCTGCCTTACATGATTGAGATTCATCTGATGTAATCGGTGTTGTGTTTGTCGGGATCCGATGGATTGTTACATTATGATTGTCTATCTACAAAGTTTATGAAGTTATTGTTGCTGCAATCTTGTTATGCTTAATGCTTGTCACTAGGGCCCGAGTGGCATGATCTTAGATTTGAGCTCTATACTTATTGCTTAGATTGTATCTACAAGTTGTATGCACATGTCACCGTCCGGAACCAAAGGCCCCGAAGTGACGAAATCGGGACAACCGGAGGGGATGGCGGTGATGTGAGGGACACATGTTTTCACCAAGTGTTAATGCTTTGCTCCGGTGCTCTATTAAAAGGAGTACCTTAATATCCAGTAGTTTCCCTTGAGGCCCGGCTGCCACCGACTGGTAGGACAAAAGATGTTGTGCAAGTTTCTCATTGCGAGCACGTACGACTATTATTGGAAAACATGCCTACATGATTAATGATCTTGATATTCTATCTTAATGCTATTTCAATCCTATCAATTGCCCGACTGTAATTTGTTCACCCAACACTTGTTATTGGAGAGTTGCCACTAGTGTAGATAGCTGGGAACCCCGGTCCATCTTTCATCATTATATACTTGTTCTTCATGTCATTGGAAGTAGTATCAACTATCTTCTGGTGCCATTGCTCCTGTGTTACTATTACTGCTGCTGTGTTACTGTTACTATTGCTCTCATATCACTGCTACTTTCACATCACCCTGTTACTAGTGCTTTTCCAGGTGCAGCTGAATTGACAACTCAGTTGTTAAGGCTTATAAGTATTCTTTACCTCCCCTTGTGTCGAATCAATAAATTGGGTTTTACTTCCCGCGAAGACTGTTGCGATCCCCTATACTTGTGGAACCGGTGGAAGAAGAAATTGATGAACCTGAAAGCTCATTGGATGAAAAAGAGGAGGAAATTGATGAACCTGAAAGCTCATTGGATGAAAAAGAAGAGGAGAGCGACGAACAAAAGGAGGAAGAATGGATTAGCTACCCATGTCAACCTTCTAATGAGAGTAACTCTTTATCTCTTACACTATTTGATTGTCCTCCATGCTTACCGGGAGAGGTTGAATGTTATGTTCCTGTGGATTCTCTTGAAATAGTACCTATGAGTAATACTTGTGAGAATAATTATGCTACTCGTTATCTATGATAATCCATGCTACTTTGATAAATCTTATGATAATGCTTTGTTTGTGCCCGATGTCGAAATGCATGGTACTAAAGAATTTTGCTTGGCAAATGTCTATGATAAGGCTCTAGATGATGGTCCTATGTTACTTGATAGCTGCCATCTCTTCTTGCATAAGCTCGACGAACATCTGCTCCTCCTCTTCGTCCGAATCCATGGCCGGCGAGGCAAATGGTCGAACACCTGACGGGCGTGGTCGAGGCAACCCGAGCCGCGAGCGACGACGAGCAAGCAGGCCGGCGGAAGAGCAGCCAAATAGGCCGTCGTCGAAAGACGGCGGAATATAGGCAGGTGGGGAAGGAGGGGCGGCGGAATGCGGGCAACAAGCCGGCGGGGTGGTGCCGGCGGCGAGAGAGATACGAGGGGTGGGGGAGATTTTGAGCGACGTGGCGGTGGGGTTCGTGCGTCGAGTCACCGACAGATCGGGCCCTTCCCCGCTTTTCACTCGTCCGGAGTCCCCGAGCGCTCCCCGGGGGGCCGGGGGTGGCGTGGGCTCGCCGGATGGATGAAGGGCCAAATCCGGGCGAAAACGAGGAACCGGGGGCGCGACTGGACCGAATTTCGCCGTCCGGATGGAAAACACGCTCGCCGGGGGCCTCGACGGGGGCACGAGTGGAGATGCTCTAACAGATACACATCACCTTCTTTGAAAACAGCTGTTATGGGAGTCAAAACTGCGGCAACGTATCGGCTATGGGAGTCAAAACTGCGTCGACATATCTACGATGGCTTTGCTCTAACATGAAGAATATAAATGTGAAGAATTATGAATGTGCCCCCAGACGGATCAATAGTGTATTTTAGAACATAGAGGTGACGTTTCCGTCAATGCCAAGATGTTTGTGATAACTTCATCAATTTCAAGACTCGCTGTATCAGCTTTTTAAATCCAGTCTCTCGAAGATGCTCATGAGAATAAATATGCATCGTGAGTTCATATGATGAGTGTATGTACATATTTATAAACATCTATATCTATACTGTGTTTAAAAAAGATTTTTCCATTCTTACCGACAGAGTGAAAGAACCACAAAATTTGAAAAGGTGAAAAATATTGGATGGGTGCGTGACACAGCGCATACAAAAGGGTATTGTCCCGCCATAAGGGCATCTCCAACCGGGCGACCCATCCCGCGCCCGCGCGTCCGGATGGGTCGAAACGGACAAAAACGCGGCCCAGCGCGCGGACCCATCCCTAAAACGGATGGCCGCGGCGTCCGGGACGACCCAAACCCGGCCCAAATCTTGGCCGGGTTTGCGTGGCCGCGGACGCGAAAGGCTGGTCGCTCGCGTCCTCCCCTTGTCCGCCCTGGCCCGCACGTCTGCCACCCAAAACACAAGGCCGCCGCACACATCTCCCCACCCGCTCCGCCGCCACCCACGGACCGGCGATTTCGGAGCGCGTCGACGCCGGCCATCGTCGTCGAGACGCCGGCAAGCGGGCGGAAGCATAGGTCGAGGTCCCGCGCTGCTTTCGCCGCGTCGTAGCGAGTCGGAGGACGCCGGCGCCGGCGTTGTTGTCCTCTCACCGTCGCGACACCTCCCGCCGTTCGCAGCTGCGCCGTTTCCGCCGGAGGTGAGCCCTCCCTGCACCGTGTTTCCGGACCGCAAGTCGGCTGAGACGGCCATGGCTGCGGGTCCCTAGAGAAGCATTTGGATCGCCTCCGCCTGCGAGGTGTTCGTTCAAAAGCTCGAACTAATATGTGTCCCTTTTCAGATCATGGTGGACAGCGACGACGAGTACTACTTCAAGAACTTCATCGACACGTCGTCAGAAGAGGAGTCCGACGACGAATTTTTCACGGATGCTGCGGTGCTCATCCACGAGCACATTGTCTCGCGGATCCCCGTGTTCCGGGGTCCTTGCCGGGGCGCGCGGCCGCCTTGGACCGCAAAAGAGAACGCGGCCACGACCAGCTCTACAACGACTACTTCCAACCCAATCCATTGTTCGTGCCGCACTTGTTTCGCCGTTGTTTTCGGATGAACAGGCCGCTGTTCCGCCGGATAATGGATGGCGTCAAGATCTACGACGACTACTTCTGTGCGAAAGTGGATGCACTTGGCAAGGTAGGCCTCTCTTCGTACCAGAAATGCACGGCAGCGATTAGGATGCTCGCATATGGCGTTGCCGGTGATTTCGTAGATGAGTACACGCGCATGAGTGAGTCAACCGGCCTGGAATCGATGTACGGGTTCTGCGGAGCGGTGATCGGTTCGTTCGGAGAACGGTACCTCCGGCAACCAAATGCGAGAGGACACGGCTCGTGCGTTGTCGATCAACGCTTCCAGGGGGTTTCCTGGGATGCTTGGCAGCATAGACTGCATGCATTGGGAGTGGAAGAACTGCCCCTTTGGTTGGCGGGGGTCATACGGCGGCCATTCGAGGGGTGCACGGTCATTCTTGAAGCTGTTGCTTCCCATGACACATGGATTTGGCACTCATTCTTCGGAATGGCTGGCTCGCACAATGACATCAATGTGCTGCGGCGCTCTCCGGTGTTTGATAGGCTAGCGTACGGTCGGTCCCACGATGTGGATTTTGAGATCAATGGCCACCACTACACCAAGGGGTACTACCTTGCTGATGGTATCTATCCACCTTGGGCTACACTCGTGAAGACAATCCGAAACCCCAGCTCGGAGCGAGGAGGCAAGGTTTGCCAAAGAGCAGGAGGCAGCCCGGAAAGATGTCGAGCGGGCGTTTGGCATCCTCCAAGCTCGTTGGGCTATCGTCGGACACCCTGCCGAGCCCGGGATGTGCAAACTCTGTGGGAGGTGATGACCGCTTGTGTAATCATGCATAACATGATTGTTGAGGTAGAGCGGGATGATTCACTCTTTGATAATGAATGGGACGGCCAAGGAGAGTTGGTTACTCCTCAACGTGCTCCGGCATCATTTCAGGACATTCTTCATGCGCACCATGAAATTCGAGATCTAGGCTGTACACAACCAGCTTCGAGCTGATTTGGTCGAGCACATGTGGCAGCATGTAGGCAACAATGCTGCAAACAACAATGATGAAGGAGATCCTTAAGCCTAGAGCATTTTGTATCGTTTCTTCATTTTATTTGAATAATACTTTATCCTTGATTACATGGACTATGTAATGTATAATACATTTAGAGCATTTCAACTATTTTATATATTTTTTCTATAATTTATTTTGCGTTTTTCTAGTGAATTTACAAGAAAAACATACCATGGGGCGTAGCGACCCAAATCTGGCGCGTTGGGCGCAGCGCGCGACCCAAACGGACGCGCGGACGCGGGGCACCGTCCGCGCGTCCGCTCGGGCACGCAAACGGCCCAAAACGGACGGCCCAGCGCGTCCGTTTGGGTCGCCCGGTTGGAGATGCCCTAAGGGTCGTAGGTTCATTATTCCAGCCGAACCCGAGTGTCTACTTCCTTCGTCTTCGCAGTCAGTAACTCAGTATGGAGGAGCAATAGAGCGGTATAGCGAATTCACCTTACCATGCCGCTGTACTGCAACATCTTAGTGTGGTGTCATTGTTTGAATCCTTCAAACCAAAGAGGCCCATTCTGCACAGACCTCTTTGGTTTAAAAGATTCACACAAAAAATTTGTGGATTAATTCTAATCTGTCATAATTTTTCCTACAAAACTCCTCTATTTTAAATGAATGAACCCTCTAAAGTTATTGGGAATTTCTTTTCCATACAACAATCACGTATGATTTCTAAGAAGAGGTTAAACTTCTTATTAAATTTTGTACATATCTAGAACAACTATAACATGCACTCAAACTTCATACAATTTTTCTATGCTTTTACCTATGCTGCAACCGAACAAAGGCTGCCGCCTATGGTTCATTCGAGCATAAGGAAAAATTATTTCTCACATTTTCAGTTTCAGGTCTACTTTGTGGAAATTCTGAGTACCACTAAGAAACTTATCTATTTTCAGATTCTTTTTAGATTTAATTACCTGAGCATCTAATCACGGCTGAAAAGACTATTTTACCCTTTTGTTTGAAGACAATTTGTCCGTAGCTAGTGATCCTCTGATGGATCTTTTTTCTTTCGTTTGCGTAATCGGTTCCATTGCCTTTCAATAACGAAACAAACTTTTCCGGACTTAATAAAAGGCAACAATAAGATGTCGAAGAAGTATATGTTCCCGCGGCAGATCTCAGCAACCTTTTCGGATACACTTTCGTAGCATTTTAGCAGTATTTTAGATTCGCATAACTAATTGAGGAACTGACAAATTTGATTCGGTGCCTCTGTTATTGTGTCTCTTTTGTCTGGGCCAACCATCCAGCATTCAAATTCTTTTTTTTATTCCATCTCCGTTCTACTTTGTCTCGAATCCATATCTCTATACATATGTCGTCGACTGTATCCTAACTTGTGTCGAATTCTCTGCTATCTTCCACCCAAACGGGCAGATGGCACGTCTTGGCAGAAAGTATTGAACAGGCATGTATCTTTCAGAACAAATTCCTACTTCACCTGATTGAAGAGAAAGAGAGAAAAAGTAATATCCCCTAATCCACTTGGGAGACTGAGATTCGCCATGCATCCCAAGAATCTCCAGAGTGATACGTACGTATATGCAGTCACAGGAAACCCCCAAAAAACTTTTGGCACAAGAATGTGCTAAAACATGAATACATCTAAATTTTGTAAGCGACGTGTTTATATATAGAAAAATATGTACTAACCTTTTGTGGTATTTGTACACCTGCAGTACGTGTAATATCAACATGGTACCACCGGGAAAACATATCATTGCATGACTCATATATTTTTATCAAATTTTAGATATGCACGTGCACTATTACAGATCTAGTGGGGGTGATAGCCACATTGTCATTTGTGACCAACATTTTAGGACAACTATACTGTAGGGCGATATTAGCTTTCTCTTCGCGGAACCATGTACATGAATGGTTGAGAATGTAAATAGGAGAGCCAAAAAGAATCTTCGCTTTGCAAAGAGATATTTTCTTGTAGAGAAAAGATACTTCTCCTCTTGTACAAGATAGCACCTTTCACCACATATTTTCTCAGTCAATTTTTATTATCGCACTTCTTCATGTGCGTCGAGCGTTTACAAGAGACGATATTAATAAATACCATATTATATAACATGCTTCTTATCTCCTCTAAATGAAGTGGACCACATCATGGATTAAGAGAAGATTGGTTTATCAACCACCTTAAATGCCGTCGGATAGGGAAGTATATCAACCTTCCCTTAGCAAATCCAACCTAGGGTGATTTTTTTTTATATAAGGTCAAAAAACTCCGACGTTAAATTAATAATATTCTCAACGACAGCGAGAAGATACAAGGTGCTGCACCCAACTTACAAGAACTCACACCACACCAAAAGAAACTATCGAAGAAGCTACCTCCATGAGGGCAAGCAACGAGCACGGCTATTACAACGACTACGCAGATTCGGGACAGGAACTAGATACCTACAATGTTGACCTAGAGCTCACCCAACGAGAGAGCCAACGAACACGCACGCCATCGACAGTCCTCCCCAATGCAGCAATGCCATGAGAGGCCGACCACCACCAGGCACCGAAACGCTGCACACAGAGCAACATGTAGCACCAGGGAAGCTCAACAAGGGGGTAGAGCATGCCACAAACTTTGCCAAAGATTGCCCAATGAAGAGCCGACACCACGAAGAATCATGGTACCTCCGCCAACCAACCAACGGACGGGGAGCCGCACAACGTGAGCTCCAATGTCGTGTCTTCAAGAAGAGAGCGACACCACCGCCCGATCCGAGAATCTTGGGCTTTTGCCCGGAGCACCTAGGAGAGCCGAGAAGAGCTGCATCGATGCCTTCAAGAAGGGGACGACATCCATGGACATTGCCATCACGTCTCGGGAAGACCCAAGCAAGAGTTTCCCCTCAGCAAGACTTCTCCGCCTCCCGCATAGGGTAAGGAGCACCGCCAAAACGGCGACCGCACCGCTCGCCGACACCACGTCGCCCGCACGACCATGGCCACTGGCCAACACCTAAACCTCTGGCTCGCCCATCAGCCAACAAGGTTCCCACCAACCAAGGCCGCCACCTCGGATACCAACCTCCTCGCACCATCGGACCACAACAAAGCACCGAGGACGTCGGCGACGCAAGGCTCCCGCACACCACCAAACAACCATCGGCCTCACTGGACATCTACTTGGCGCAGATCCTAGGGAGAGAGCTCCTCCACAATCCTAGGGCAACCCGCAACCACCACGGCTGGTGCCGCCTCCAGATCTAGAGGTCGAGATAAGGGGGAAGTCCCGCTGCAAGATCGACGGCCAGCAGCCATCCCGGCTACCAAAGGAGTTAGATGTGACGGAGGGATGCAACAGGGCTCGAGAAAGGGGCAGAGGCCCCTGACCTGGCCCGAACTCGATGCGACTAGGGCGCCGAGGCCCGCGGCCGCGAAGTCCTGGGTCCTCCCGGAATCTCCCCTGCCCAATCGCGCAACCGACCTGAGCGTCACCACCCGCTGCGCCCGGTGCCACCGCCCGTTGTGCTCGCCGCCAGACTAAGTCGCCGCCATGGACGCGAGAAGCGCCTGCCATTGAGATGGCCTGCGCCTTCGCTAGTCTACCACGAGGAGGAGGGTGGGCCTCGCATCCCGCCATTGACCGCATGGGATAGGCCTGGCGGCGACCACCGGCGGCGGCGAGGCAGGGGGGGGGGAGGTTGGGGCGAGGTAGGGTTTTGAGGGGGAGGAGAGAAGGAGAGGCCCCCTTCCTGTAGAATCACGTAACTTGGACAAGAGAAATCGATAAAAGATGTTTCCCTTCTCTCAGCTAGGGAGAACATCTATTCGAATAAAGATATTACAACTCTATTCATTTTATTAGATGCCATGTTCTTAGTATACCTATACTTTATCTTGATTATGTTTAATCAGCATATCTTTATAGAACATTTGTAAGTAGTCGTTGCAAATATAACATTAAAGATAATGTAGTGCAGGCATCACTTTTTTCTTCTCAAGATGACATGGAATGTTTAGAAAACGAACTCGTCTTAGCTACCACTATATATATACATGTCATTTAGGACCCCGCAAATTGAAAAATTGGAATAACGGCCCACATGTCTATGGCATATGGCAATGTGGCATCGAATCTTTCTTGGAATATATATATGCATGCTGCATATCATGCGTGTACTATATTCTGATCTAGCGGGAGAGAATGGCACATCAACCATTAAATCTGACAAATTAATTGTCGTGAAACCACAATTTTGTGTTCCCTTCATCATTGATGTGTCTCTTAACGAAAAGACCAAGGGTGGTGATCCACGTACATATGGCCGGTGACATGTACCGGCCGGCCGGTGCGGCGCATCTCCATCGTTTTCGTTCTAGACGATCCCGTCGCCGGTGAATCGACGCGTGGGCGACACATATGCACTGCATATATCAACCGGACGTAATTCTACGAGCAAGAGAACAAAAGCCCAACTCTGAGACCGACCGCGCGAGAACTGCATCTCCGCAAAAGAGAAGGAAAAACGTACCGGCTACTACTCCCTGCGCTCTGCCTGCACTGCGTGCATCGTGATCTCATCGTATCATCACCTATGTATGTCAGTATACGAGTGAGAAACTTTGTAGCCAGAGCTAGCTACGTGTAGCGACTTAAAAAGAAAATCAAAACAGTATTTTAAAGTTTCAACATAAAAAATGAAAACAAGGTTACATGTAGACAATGTTGTGTTGGGTGTAAAGTTTCAAATCGAAATACCTTACTTTTGGGCTGTCAATAAAATTACAATATGTGACAGATTTTGAGGTATTTATTTTCATCATGATCTCATCAGGGCATCATGTATGTATTAGTATTGATTTTCTGACAAAGGATTTTAGCTTGCAGCTGCCATATAAGCCAAATGAATAGCCAGATGGCATGACTTTTACGTGAGGAAGAGCTTAAATGGTATCAAAATTCTAAAGCCCACTCCATACTAGTAGGAGACTCGAATACAATATACTTCTATTGTAATGCTAATGGTAGACATATGAAGAAACTTACTCGATCGTTGGTTCAGGCTGAGGAAATGATTTAACGCCATGAGCAACTTAAGTCGCATATTACAAAGTTCTATTCTGCGCACCAAAGGAGGGAAACTTCTCGATGGATGAGTCTCGAACAAACGATATACCCTCGGTTTCCAACGAGGAAAACAAGCTACTTAACGCACCTTATTCTGGAGAGGAAGTAAAAAAAAGGTTATTTTCCAAATGGAACGCAGCAACTTTCCGGCTGAGTTCTTTCAGAACTTTTGGGATGTTATTAAGTCGGATCTTGTAGAAATATTTAGTTCTCTTCATACTGAACAACTAGAATTGTTTCACCTGAATCATGGAGAGATTAAGGATCCAACAATTTAGACATATATGTCTCCTTAATGTTATTTTTAATATATTCACCAAAGTGGCAACAATAAAGCTTAAATCAATGGTAGATCACGTAGTTCGTCCGTCTCAAACTACTTTTATGAAAGGTCATAACATTCTAGATGGGATGGTTATCCTTAATGAAATAGTTTACGAGTTACATACAAAAAAATTGAATGAGGTAATTTTAAAAATTGATTTTGAGAAAGCTTTTGATAAGGTCAATTGGGCTTACAAATGAAAAGCTTCTCTACAGAGTGGCGTGCTTTGATTCATAACTTTGTGACGGGGTAGTGTTGCTATTTAAGTCAGTGATGACGTCAGTAATTACTTCCAGATATTGAAGAGGCTAAGACAATACGATCCTTTATTACCAATACTTTTTAATTTAGTCACTGATATGCTTGCCACAATGATTGAACACCCAAAATCTGACAGGTAGACTGTATATGTGATTTCCCTTTCTAGTTGATGGTGCATTATCTGTTCTATAATGTGCTGATGATATAACTATTTTTTATGAAAAATAAAATCAAAAAACTCGAAATCTAGAGTTAATTCTCTCAAATTTCGAACAATTATCGGGTCTAAAAATCAATTTTCATAAGAGGGAGTTCTTTTGTTTCTGTGAGGCACAAGATGATGTCGATCAATATGCCGAGATATTTGGCTATGCTCAAGGCATGTTTCACATTATATATTTGGGCATTCCGATTCATTATCATAGACTTATAAATACCGAATGAATACTGGTAGAGGAACGACTACAATTAAGATTAACTAGTTGGAAAGGTAAACTATTATCCTTGGGATGAAGATTGTTCTCATTAACTATGATAAGGGGTGGCCCGATCTTCTCAGTAAGCAATGGTGGTGATGATGATCACGGGATGAACACAGCGGAGAATCACGGATGATGAAGTGGATGATAACTTGTATGACGCAACGAGATCTATCGATTGGTCTCTATCGCCAATGCAATAGCTCTCAACCCTGCAAGATATTCGCAACTCCACATACTTGCGCACGTAGCCGCCGACCACGAAGCGGTAAGTTGCAACCTTCTAATTCCCAATGGAACAGCAGATTACACAAGACTTTCAGATCTACACCAAATCAAGCAATATGGTGTAGGGAATTCAATAGTTTTGCAGAGCAAACAACTAAGAACTAGGGTTTATCTTAAACGTGGTCTAAAGCAACTTTGGGGGCGTCCTGGGCACTTATATAGGTGTCCGGGACGATCTCAGGTCGAAAAAGTACGAAAATAACCGGCCCAGAATAGATCTGGTCGAGACAGACTCGGACACGGCCGGTCTGGGGGCCGGTCGACCGGGCCTGGGACCGGGCTGGCCGGTTCAAACCGGACCATGCACCGGGTGCTGACCGGGCGTGGGAAGTGTCGCGCAGTAACCCTCCCGGTTGGCATCAACAGGTCGTCCGGTTGGCGCCGGGCCGGATCCGGCGTGCCGCCCGGTCGGACCGGGCGCACCGGCCGGTCTGACCGGATGCTGGGCCGGCCTGGACAATGTCATCTCCTCTCGCGCATGCCTCCCGATCCTCCCTCGCGCGTCCATGGAGTATCTTCATGTCCAGCTCCATGTTCAGCTTCACGTCCATCTTCACGTCCAGCTGCTCCTCTCCTCCTCGTGCGATGCTTGTCTCCTCTTCATACCTGATGATACATAAGTAACATGACTTAGGAAGTATAAAGTTCTCATCGATCAAAGTATCGTTTAGGAACAAGTTCACCTGTTGTTTAAGTAGCTTCGCATGAGCCCTTGTAATAGGTCCAATCCGAACTTCATTGGACTTGAGGTTCACAACAGCTTCATCTTCATTTGGTAATGACGGAGGTAGTAGTGTGGTAGGGATGTCCTCATCATCTCCACCCCCCCCCCCTTCAAAAGGCGTCGACCTCGACGCTCCAAGGTCTTCTCCGTCATATGGTGTCAAATCAGCAACATTGAAAGAATTACTGACATCAAACTCATCAAGTGGGAGACCTATCGAGTATGCATTATCATTGATCTTGGCAAGCACTTTGTAAGGACCAGCACCACGGGGAAGCAACTTGGACTTCCGCAGCTTCGGGAACCTATCCTTGCGAAAATGTACCCAGACCGTATCACCAGGCTTGAACAACATCTCCTTGCAGCATTGCTCTTGCCTTTCTTTTCTATCAACTCTTTAGTCTTCACATGTATCTTCCGTACAAAATCTACCCTCTTGGATGCCTCCATATTAACTCTCTCATGTATGGGCAAAGGCAACAAGTCAAGTGGAGTAATGGGTTTGAAACCATACACCACCTCAAAGGGACACAGCTCCGTGGTAGAATGTACCGCCATGTTGTAAGCAAACTCCACATGCGGCAAACACTCTTCCCACTCCTTCAGGTTCTTCTTGATCATGGATCTCAACGAGTTGTGACAAGGTTCGATTCACCACCTCAGTTTGACCATCAGTTTGGGGATGACAAGTAGTACTAAAAAGTAGCTTTGTCCCCAGCTTTCCCCAAAGTGTCTTCCAGAAGTAGCTCATGAACTTCACATCATGATCAGAAACAATAGTCTTCGGGACTCCATGTAGTCGTACAATCTTCCTGAAAAATAGGTTAGCAATATGCGATGCATCATCGCTCTTGTGGCAGGCAATAAAGTGTGACATTTTAGAAAATCTGTCCACTACCATAAAAATAGAATCATTGCCTCTTTTAGTACGCGGCAAACCTAACACAAAATCCATACTTATATCCTCCCAAGGTGTAGTAGGTGCCGGTAAAGGAGTATATATACAAACCGTGAGGCTTCAGCTTGGACTTGGATTTGTTGCAAATAATGCACCTCTTCACATACCTGTTTACATCCCGCCTCATCTTTGGCCAATAAAAATGGTCAGCTAGCATGAGTAGCCTCTTCTCACGCCCAAAGTGACCCATCAAACCTCCATCATGTGATTCCTGCAATAAGAGCAAACGCACAGACGATTCTGAAACACATAGTTTGTTAGCTCTAAACAAGAACCCATCATTTATGTGATATTTTTCTCATGCTTTACCAATAGCACACAAGCGATATGGTTCAGCAAAATCATGATCAATGGCATACAAATCACATAGTACTTCTAATCCAGGAATTTTAACATCAAGTTGAGTTAACAACATATTCTTCCTAGATAGAGCATCAACAACAATATTATCTTTTCCCTTCTTATGATTGATAATGTATAGAAAAGACTCAATGAACTCAACCCACTTAGCAAGACGCTTATGCAAAGTAGACTGAGCTTTCAGGTATTTTAAAGCTTCATGATCAGAATGTATGATAAATTCTTTTGGCCACAAGTAATGTTGCCAAACCTCGAGAACTCTAATTAAAGCATACAATTCTTTATCATATATAGGATAGTTCAACTTAGCATCAGAAATTTTCTCAGAAAAATATGCAATTGGGCGACCCTCTTGCATCAACACACCACCAATTCCAATACCACTAGCATCACATTCAATCTCAAATTGCTTATTGAAATCTGGAAGTGCAAGAAATGGTGCAGAAGTTAACAATCTCTTAAGTTCATCAAAAGCATGATCTTGAGCTGCGCCCCACTCAAATATAACACCCTTTTTAGTCAAATCATTCAAAGGTGCAGCAATAGTACTAAAGTTGGGCACAAATCTTCTATAAAACCCAGCTAGACCATGAAAACTTCTTACTTGACTCACATTCATGGGAGTAGGACAATTTTGAATAGCTTCAATTTTAGACACATCTACTTCTACTCCATGCTGAGAGACAACATAACCCAGAAATATGACCTTATCTTTGCAAAATGTGCACTTCTCAAGATTACCATAGAGTTTATTATTACGCAACACCTGCAAAACATGTCGAATATGTATAGTATGATCAGATTCATTGCGGCTGTAGATTAATATGTCATCAAAGTACACAACCACAAACTTGCCAATAAAATCACGCAAAACATGGTTCATCAGTCTCATGAAAGTGCTAGGTGCATTAGTCAAACCAAAAGGCATTACTAACCACTCATATAAACTAAATTTTGTTTTAAAGGCTGTTTTCCATTCATCCTCTTCTTTCATCCTAATTTGATGATAACCACTACGCAAATCAATTTTAGAGAAAACAGCAGCACCACTCAATTCATCTAGCATATCCTATAAACGGGGAATAGGATGACGATATCGAATAGTAATGTTATTTATCGCTCTACAATCTACGCACATACGCCATGTACCATCTTTCTTAGGAACTAGAATAACATGAACATCACAAGGACTAAGGCTTATGCAGATATAACCTTTGTCGAGTAGCTCTTGTACTTGCTTCTGTATCTCCTTCGTTTCTTCGGGGTTCGTTCTATATGGTGCCCGATTAGGTAGCGAAGCTCCGGGGATCAAGTCAATTTGATGCTCAATACCTCGCAATGGTGGTAGTCCTGCGGGTACCTCATACGGATTAACGTCGCCAAATTCCTGCAAAACATTAGAAACACCAAGAGGAAGAGGGGTCATATCGTTAGAAACCAAAACCGTACCCCTGTACAAGAGCACAAGAGGCATGGTTGTAGAATCCTCACTAAATTCTCTCATGTCTTCTTTGGTGGCTAATGAGACTAAGGAATTCACTCTCTCACTTTTCTTTATATCACTCACGACATTACAATTCTCTCGTTTATCTAAAGAAGCATCCTCCAAGTTTATTTCAACTTTTCTGACGAGATTCATTGACAATTTGCTGTGGTGACATAGGCTGTAGATTGATTTTCTTGCCCTTGAACTCCAAGTGATATGTATTGGCACGACCATTGTGTTGCACTGAACGGTCATAGAGCCAAGGCCGACCCAATAGTAGGTGACACACCGTCATAGGAACCACATCAAAATCAATGGAATCCTTATACGGTCCAATCGCAAACTCAACACGCACCATGTGGTTTACCTTCATCTCACCATTGTCGCTCAACCACTGAATATAGTATGGATGTGGGTGCGGTAGATACTTCAACTTCAGCTTGGTACACAACTCTTTGCTTGCTAAATTGCGGCAACTCCCGCCATCAATAATGAACGTGCAAGCTTTGCCAGGACCAACTAAAGCCTTTGTTTGGAACAAATTGCAGCGCTGAGTAGATGCACTAGGCAACACATTAAGAGCACGCTGAGATACAACAATAGTGCGAGCTTCAGACGGATAAGCATCTACACCATCACTGTCATAATCATCATCTTCTGGAGCATTTGGATCAACATCATCTCCAGTCTCATACTCATTGTCCTCATTAACAATCTTGACCTTGCGGTTAGGACAAGGCCTCCTAAAGTGAACCTTGCCACCACATGTATGGCAATTCATATCGCGGTTGTGCGCAGTAGACATGCTAGAACCACTCGTACTTGCAGCAGACTCGGACTTCTTTGTGTTAGACACATTGGAGACCGGTTTGCTAGGCGGAGTAGAATAAGGTGCGGAGCGCGTAGATGGCACCGACGCCGTTGATGGGGGCGCCCGAGGCGTGAAGCGCCCAGCTCCCGTAGTACGGCCTTTAACCTTAGCTTCGTCAGCCAACTGTGATTCAGCTTATCTTGCATGATGTAGCAACTCATTCATAGTGGTGTCACTGGAATGACGAACAATGCCTTTGATATCATACTTCAAACCATTGAGAAAACGATTCATCATCATCTCAAGAGACTCACGGACACGGCCACGCTGCATTAGCATCTCCATCTCCATGTAATATTCATCAACAGTCTTCACACCTTGTCTCAATAGGGTCAACTTATCAAATATGGACCGCAATTAATTAGTGGGCACAAAACGTTCGTTCATTGCCACCTTCATAGCACGCCATGTGATAATAGGCAGCTCACCATCTTCTTCACGAGCACGAACAAGTCCATCCCACCAACGGAATGCATAGCCATCATATTCGGAAGAAGCAAGCTTGATCTTTCTATCTTCAGTGTAATTATGTAAACGCCATAGCTTCTCAATTTTCAGCTCCCAAGTAAGGTATTCTTCAACATCAGCACCTCCTTCAAACTTGGGTATGGAGAACTTGGGCTTACCCAATCCATCTTATTCCTCAAACCCACGACCTGGACGTCGGAGTTCAGCAAATCCACGACCGCGGTTACCACGTGCAGCACCACGATTAGCATTGGGTGCTTCATCGTCGGCTGCGTCTTCGTCTTCTTGTTGCTGTAAGTTTGTCAAATTGTCAACAACCATTTGCAACCCTTGAAGACTGCGCTGGATATCCGTCATTTGATCTTTCATTGTAGTGACGGTCGCACTAGTGTCCAGGAGATCCCTTGGACCGTCCCCCTAAGCTCATCATCCTGAGTGCGGAATTCACGTCGCATCTCAGTATGAAGAGCCTCATACTCCCTCCATGTCATTAGATCAGCGGCATCCTTGTTTTGCTGGTTAATAATTTTGGCATCACTAGCAGACATGGTTAGTAGGTTAGTGCACTAAATAAAAATATATGGTGGTACTCTCACAACTCACTCAAAACTGATAAGACAAGGAAATCTTACCGCTCCAAAGTGAATTAGTATTGCTTACCACTTGTAGTGAAAACGGGTGCATGGATGTAGCGAAGCGAATATCAAGGGTATAAGAAAAAATCACACGGCAAAGCAGGATATATGTGGGGCTGTAGGTAGGCTACCTATTTGCACCAATAACAAGCTCTAGCGCTGACCGTAGACAACCAATGATACTCACACAAGGCGATAAATGTGGCAATGCAACTATATGTAGTAAAGGTTGCAATGCACTAGAGAGACGCTAGCAAAGCTCAAAGAGACAAGCACAAGATTGCTCAACTACAGGTACAGTAAAGTAAACTTAGGCCTTCACTTGATTCTTCTAGCACTTCATTTTTTCTTTTTGGATTTTTTTTATTTTGTATAACACACAGCTATGTAGCTCTTTTTGCTTCTTTTCAATTTTTCTGTTTTTTCGTTTTTTTATGACTCAACTCATTGATAACACGGCCAACAGATAATGCAAAGCACCAAAACCCTAATGAGCAGCCTGTCGAGCAGTAAAACTAGTCTCTTCTGGGGAAGTTCTTAGTCACTTATATCGAAAGGCTGTTGCTATGGTTGGGAACAAGCACACTGTACGCTATGGGGACTCGGAGTAACAAAAACTGAAACTAGATGATAGTGGAAACACAAACCCTAACAACTAGATGGAAGAAAAAGATACGCAGAAACAACTACGAAAAGCAACTAAAACTCGAAATTAGTGCAATCTAAGGCTATGGCAAACCATAACCCTAATATTTTTGGCTTTTTCTGGATAGGAAACACTCACAACTCAACTATGGGGTGGATTGTGGATGGCTTACCAAGGAAACCCGAGAATCTGATACCAAGATGATAAGGGGTGGCCCGATCTTCTCAGTAAGCAATGGTGGTGATGATGATCACGAGATGAACACAACGGAGAATCACGGATGATGAAGTGGATGATAACTTGTATGATGCAACGAGATCTCTCGATTGGTCCCTGTCGCCAATGCAACAACTCTCAACCCTGCAAGATATTCGCAACTCCACACACTTGCGCACGTTGCCGCCGACCACGAAGCGGTAAGTTGCAACCTTCTAATTCCTAATGGAACAGCATATTACACAAGACTTTCAGATCTACACCAAATCAAGCAATATGGTGTAGGGAATTCAATAGTTTTGCAGAGCAAACAACTAAGAACTAGGGTTTATCTTAAACGTGGTCTAAAGCAACTTTTGGGGCGTCCTGGGCACTTATATAGGCGCCCGGGACGACCTCAGGTTGAAAAAGTACGAAAATAACCGACCCAGAATAGATCTGGTCGAGACAGACTCGGACACGGCCGGTTTCGACCGGGGCTGGCCGGTTCAAACCGGGCCAGGGACCGGGTGCTGACCGGGCGTGGGAAGTGTCGCGCAGTAACCCTCCCGGTTGGCATCAGCGGGTCGTCCGGTTGGCGCCGGGCCGGATCCGGCGTGCCGCCCGGTCGGACCGGGCCAGGGACCGGGCGCGCCGACGTGGTGGCCGGTCTGACCGGATGCTGGGCCGGCCTGGACTATGTCATCTCCTCTCGCGCATGCATCCCGCTCCTCCGTCGCGCATTCATGGAGAATCTTCATGTCCAGCTCCATGTCCAGCTTCACGTCCATCTTCACGTCCAGCTGCTCCTCTCCTCCTTGTGCGATGCTTGTCTCCTCTTCATACCTGATGATACATAAGTAACAAGACTTAGGCAGTATAAAGTTCTCATCAATCAAAGTATCGGAACAAGTTCACATGTTGTTTAAGTAGCTTCGCACGAGCCCTTGTAATAGGTCCAATCCGAACTTTATTGGACTTGAGCTTCACAACAGCTTCATCTTCATTTGGTAATGACGGAGGTAGTAGTATGGTAGGGATGTCCTCATCAAACTATGTACTAAGTAACATGGTATTGTATATGATATCATTCTTTCAACTTTGAAAAGGAGTCTTAAAATGTTTGGATTATTTTCGGTCAAGATTCTTTTAGCAAGGGGATCGTGAGAAAAAAAATCGACTCGCTAAGAAGAATGTGTTTTGCCGCTCTAAAAATCAAGGAGGGCTCGGGAATCATGACCTTGAGGTGAAGAATAAGCTCTCATAGGTAAATGAATTTTCAAGCTTCTTACCGACTATGGGATATGGCAAACTCTTCTAAAGAGAAAGTATGTTGGCTCACATGCGATGTCTCAAGTTTTGTGGAAACTGGGCGACTCACACTTCTGGGTTCGTCCTATGGCGAAAAATAAATTCTTATTCCCATCCGATTAGTTTGCAATTAGAGATGGCTCGAAGATAAGGTTTCAAGAGGATAAGTTACCAGGTAATGCCACACTCCGTGAACAATATCCTCTTTGTATAACATTGTCGTCACAAAGGTGATATGATCACTAGAGTGGTGGAAACTTCACCACCAAATGTGACATTCAGATGGAACCTCATGGACTCTAGGCTAGCATCTTGGAATGTTTTGCTTCAGCGTATTGATTCTGTTCATCTGACGCAAAGATCCGATGAGTTTCGATGGGAATTTCATCGGAGTGGAAAATCCTCTGTATATTATGCACAAATCATTAATTGAGCCAGAGGTGCTAATTGATAATAATAAGAAAATTTGAAAGAAGAAGATTATGCTAAAAACATCCTTACCAAGGATAAACTTGCGAAACACAATTGGCATGGAAGCAACAAGTGTGTATTCCGTCATCATGATGAGGCAATTAAACATATTTTTTTTCCAATGCGTATCTGCTATACCTATATGGTCAAACATATATATACCTTATACCCACCAAGAAGATTTGCGAAAACTTTTTGGTAATTGGCTTAATGGGGTGAACAATAGGTTTAAGCTACTTATTAGGGTGATAGCGATCACCCTTATTTGGTTGATATGGCTATGTAGAAATGACAAAAAAATTAATGACAATAATTCTTTTATCGTACAAGTTATCTACCGGTGCACAACTACAGTCCATTCATCGTGATCTATACAACGTGTGGAGCATCTTGGCCTGTTAACGGAGATATCTACGCGACTAGAGGATTCGGCGGGTGATTGTTTAATCCAAAGTGGATGACAGCGGAACCTACATATTGATCCGCCATCACATGAACGCCTTGGTAGTTTCTTTAATGAATACTTGTAATGTGTCTCTTTGCTACCTTTTATTGTTTGGTCAGTTTTGAACTTGTGCGGTTGTGTATATCTTGGTTATGTTGCTTAAACAGTTAAATAATGAAACACCTTTTATTAAAGAGATATCTTGCTCTCATATTTATATGCGTCGATCTTGAGGAATTAATTACCATGTGTCTCTTAGGAGCAACATGAATGATGTTCAGCCAAAGCTGATATTGGAGCTATCTTCCATAGTATGTCGATATTTCCGAAGATGATATCCTTGAGGAAGGAGAGAAACAACTGTCAATCACTCGGCACATAGTGCCAGCTCAGTGACACCTGCTTGGCAAGTGTCACTCTGCATGCATATGCAGGAGGGGCCAGCAAGATCATACATGCACAATTACACAATGATCAACCCAAAATCTCCTACGGAGTGATAATAATATCTATGCATAGCTAATAATATTGTAGACAGCGGGAACCTACACAAGATCTTCTCATATCTTTGCCTAGCTAATGAACACATCGAGAGCTAATGATCGCACTGAGTAGAGTATCAAGCGATCGACCATTGAGTGCATTACTACATGTGTGCTTAATGCCAACCCACCGACGGCGAGCGCGTGACTCATCAATCGCGTCCGTCCGCCGCCCTCGGTCCGACCGCGTCACCCACCCGATCACGGCCGAAGCTCTCTCGGTCCCATATGATCGGCCGAGAATCAGAAAAGGAAAAGCCCAGTATTAGAAGGCACTAATGGCGTACGCTCCCGGTCGGTGTCGCTCTTCAGTTACTGTGTCGTGCATATATACGGGCCACGTCCTCGACGTCGGTCGTCTTCTCCGGCTGCGTCCACGTAGCAGGCCCCGCACGTCACTCTGTCTCCACCGCGTCACTGCGGATGCACAACCCCAGAGGACCTTGCGCTAAACGCCGATAGCTCGGTCGCCAGGATTATCTAAGCTTTGTCGTCGCTACACGCTCCGTCGATGGATCGACGTCGGGGTAAGACGAGTACGAGCAGCCCCCGCCGCTGAGTGCGCGGCTGGAAACGGTGCCTGGCGCGCCTGCCCAGTGGCGCAGGACGGCACGGTGGCGGACGGACGCGGACGTGAGCGGTGGGGATATGAGTGGAGCGTAATTATACCGAGTTATGAGTTGCCAAATATACAGTGGAATCTAAAATGGAAAGTTTGTACGAGAAATGAGAAAGTTGGCCAGGGGAAAAAAAGATCGGGTGAACAAGGTGTTGTCACCGTCGTGTTCGGTGGACCACGTTGGAATTCTCCGTCTACCGTTGGTGATAACCGGCCGGCCGGAGTAGCTAAACAGTGACGGCACACAACAGAATTGAGCTACTCTTTAGGTGATAATGGTTAGGTCTTCAATGTACGCTCCTAGTCTCGCTTGGACATGTGTGAGCGACCCATCGATAACGTTAGGGTTGTGCACGTCATCAGTTGAATTTTCTCGCAAGATCCTCCGACCGCTTATTTCTCCAATATGGCACTAGAGAGCCGTCGGGGTTCTAGAAAGAGGCCGAGCGGTGGATGTGAAGTGCTAAGGTAGTAGTACGTATCTCCTACCCGCCTTGGAGGGATATCCGATTGGAGGCGATGGGAAGGGCGGAAGGACATGGGCTCGGTAGCCATACAGAGAAGAAGTAATCCCCCCCCCCCCCACCTACCCACTCTTCGAGGCATGTCCTATGGGAGAGGGTGGTCGACCGGTAGAGGTGACATGCTCTTTGGATAAGGTGGCGTGGTACCGTAGCAGTTGCGCCAACCACCAAAGAATGTAACGTATGATACCGATGCCACATGGCGACGGTCTTTTGATTGGTCGGACGCATCACACGGGGAGGAAAACAAGAGATTTGATTGAGAGTGCGAGAAAATGGTAAGACCGTGATACATCTTATGTTCTTGACCATCGGACTTATGATCGGATTGTAAACACACTATTAGACCGATGCCACATGGCAACGGTGTTGGCGGTGCTGAGACCGCGACAATGGGGGGGGCATAGGATTCTAGTTAGAGAGTATGAAAAAATGGTCAGACCGCGAGAAATCTTAGTTTATTGACCATCGAATTATGATCTAGTAGTAAACACGCCGGTCAATGATGTGACCAACATGGAAAGTAAAACATGCATACAACCAATCCCGAAACTAAACCACAACCAAGTGTACATAGATAAAAGGTGTAAAAATGTGCAGTTCACAAAAATATTGTAAGATGTTTGACCTGCTTCTTTTTCCAATATGGCACTAGAGAGGCATCATGGCTCGAGAAAGAGACCGAGCGATGTAAGGTGGGGGAAATGCCGCTTAAGTTGTTAGACGAGGGATGGGGAGTGTGAGAGGGGATTGCCGACTATGGTGGAAAAGAGATAGTAGCTCCTACCTCGCTTGGAGGGATAACCGATGGGAGGCGATGGAAGGGTCCAGAGGAAATGGGATCGGTACCCATGCATAAAAGAAGTGATGCCTCATCCCCTTGTCCGCTTCGAGGCCCTACTGGAGAGGGTGGCCGACTAAGAGGTGACATGTTCTTCATATAAGGTATGCGGTGACCCAGCATACCACTGCATGTTGTAGTATACAAGTCGTTGATATGATCTTCATGAAGGGACTTCTTCACAAATATCACATCCCTCAGAGTGGTACAACAGAAACATTGCAGGTCATAACACTCGATAATATATTACAATCATGGTCTTAACAAGTTGGTATTCTCACAGGTCCGATGAGAACACCCTACAACATAA